>NC_073401.1:30747495-30969995 GCF_028641065.1 Leucoraja erinaceus
CATGGATAGGTGATGTTTCACAGAGTTGGAGTAACTCATGTCACAGAGTTTTGGGAGTAACTCAGCGGGTCAGGCAGCATCTGTGGAGAACATGGATAGGTGACGTTTCACAGAGTGCGGTTGGGTGGATAGGTGACGTTTTGGGTTGGGTCCCTTCAGACTAATTACGGTTATGATTGGCAGATGGTTGGTCGAAGACCAGAGCTGAAAAGATTAAAAAGTGTGAGAGGAGAAGGTAAGGATGGAAGAGGTGCAAATTGTGAAACCATGGGAAAGAATGGAAGTGGAAGGGGCCAGAGAGAGATGGAAGGGGAGAAATGGATGCCAATTTCAGGTTTGAGAAGAAGGGATGGTTGTTTGTTGGCTAGTTACCTAAATTGGAGAATTAAATGTACGTAGTGTTGGGTTGTAAGCTACCCAATTGGAATATGAAATATGGTTCCTCCATTTTGCATGTGGCCTCACTCTGGTCAGCTGTGGGAATGGGAAGAGAAGTTATTAATAATAATAATAATAATAATACACTTTATTGTCATTGTAAATACATACAACTAAATTTCAGGTGCACTGCCTGAGCGGAGCTACAACGTATCAGATAAATAAATAACGACAATAAAAACTGCAAGAAAATCGTCGTCAAGTCAGAATGCGCTATAATTCACAGTATAGTGTTATAGCAGTATAAAATGCTGGCTATGGGGGGGGGGGTGTATTCAGTTCAGAGCGATGATGGCTTTGGGGTAGAAACTGTTTGTTAATCTTGTGTGTGATTTGATGGACCTGTAACGCTCTCCTGGGAGCAGAAGGGCAAACAAGTGATGTGCGGGATGAGATGAGTCCTTTCGTAAGCCTGATGCCTTTTGCAGGCAACAAGAGCTATAGATGTCTTCCAGGGCCGATCTTCAAAGATGTTCTTTCGTTCTTCTCTTGACTGAAGTGTACAGCACCATACCATGCAAGTGACCATCTTAGTTCTAAGTCCTCCAAGTCACTTCTGGGCCGTTCCTCTCACCTGCTGATTTTCTTTGAGGAAGTTCTCCACCTGGTGGTTTGCCAGAGAATTAGTCAGGGCCTTGCGTGGATGAGAGCTGAACAGCAAAGAGCAAAACCTAATCCTGAATTTTCCATCAGGAAGCTTGTCTCTGCAAAATTTAGATCTGGGAAAAAAACAGACAGGTGGTCTCTTACTGGATGGAACAAATGTGCCACCATGAAGCTCCGTTCACACACACAATACAATTTATTTGTCATTTGGACCCCGTTGAGGCCCAAATGAAATGTCGTTTCTGCAGCCATACATTACAAAACGAAAAAGACCCGAGACACAACACAATTTACACAAATATCCATCACAGCGCTGTGATGGAAGACAAAAAAACCAGCCAGTCAGACATGAAGTTTCCAGGAGCCGCAGATGCTGGAATCTTGAGCATAACACCAAGTGCTGGAGGAACTCAGAGGATCAGGCAGCATCTGGGGAGGGATTGGTCATAGACGCATTGAGTGTCATCATGGGAGACCCCTGCAACGGACTGTTCCAGCTGCTACGGTCAGGCAAACACCTCCATTGCCATGCTGTGAGAACGGAGAGGTTGAGAAGGAGTTTCTTCCCAGAGGCCATTAGGACTGTAAACTCCGATCTCACCAGGAACTAACTTTACAGTACCACTCTACTGCTTTAAAAAAAAAATGCTTTTTTTTCCCCCTATATTTCCTTCCGCCCACAATATTTAATATGTAAAAGAATATGTGATTCTGTTCCATGGTGGAGGGGGGGGGGGCAATGACTGTCGTGCTTCTGACCAGGGGGATCCTGCAGCGGGGAGGCAACCTCTCATCAATGAAATCAAGTCTCCTCTTGGTGGATGTAATGTACCGTAACTCTTCCCTCCGGCTGATCAATGTGTATGCCTCGCCCGTGCCGAGTGAGCTGCCGCCGCTGCTGGTGACAAACCCGGCCGCTCATTCTGGCCGGCGACTTCAACTGCATCATCGATACGGCTGGACGATCCATAGATGCAGATGCGGACAGCAGCCCCAGGTTCCAGATGGAGACGGTCAAAGATGCAAAGCAGCGCGACGCCTTCAGCATCCTTGCAGGAGGAGCTCAGCCACGATTCACCTGGTCGAGACCGGCCGGCTTAGCCCAGCCCTGGATAGACTTCCTCGTCACGTCGAAGGCCGTCACTGTCAGACACACCGCCTGTTCTTCTATGACCACCTCCTGCTTCGAGCTTCCTGCCACCTCCAGTTGGACCAGAGGGCAGACAGGGGTGACGTGGAAATTGAAATATCAAACTGCTGAGCCCAGAGAACGTCAAGGAACATAAGAGGGACCATGCAGGTTGAAGAACCGTGAGGCTCTTCCTTGACTCCACTGGTGGATAGCGACCAAGGAGAACATCACAAGCTTCTTAAACCTCAAAGGGTGTTTAGAAAGCAAGGCAAGATCTGAGTATATGGAGCCAACTCCAGACTGTATTACAGCAGCTCCTCCTGTGGTCGAGAGGGTGGGATCTTCTTCTTGCATATGGTGAGCGCAGCCTAAAGTTGTAGGACAACTTGTTCTATTTGATCTTATTTGATTGTACACGCCGGGTTGATTGCATTAGTCAAAACAGGGCAGACCACGTGAAGGTTGCAATCTCCCAGAGAGGGTGGGATGTGAGGGAGGAACTACGAGAGTTGAAGGGCCAGTGTTGTTGATGGCAAACGTGGAGATTTGAGTCCAATCCCAAGCATGCCTCCTTCCTACATGGATACAGTAAGTTGGATCCCACAAAGATTTGCATCTTTCTAATTTAGCGCTGGTGTGAATTTTAGTGCCAACTTCACTGAGAGGTGAGATTATTTGCAGTATTGATGATCAGGCTTTAGTCGCTACTGTTCCAGCTGTTACTCGGTCTACAAGATTGATGTGGTTTGGAATGTACAAAGTATTTCCTCCTGGATGAATGACTCTGGGGGAATTTAGATTCTTCTTATAAAATTAATGTTTACTATCCTCATAACTAATGTCTCAAATAAATTTACATTTCTATAAGTTGCTTTTAATAAAGCTGTACATTACTCAAAGTCCAGTACAGTTTTTGGGGCAGCACGGTGGCGCAGCGGTAGAGCTGCTGCCTCACAGCGCCAGGGACCCGTGTTCGATCCTGACTACGGGTGCTCTCTGTACAGAGTTTGTACGTTCTCCCTGTGACCGCGTGGGTTTTCCCCCGATGCTCTGGTTTCCTCCCGATCTCCAAAAGACATACATGTTTGCAGGTTAATTTGCTTCTGTGACTTGTAAATTGTCCCTAGTGTATACGACAGTACGCGTGTATGGGTTGATCGCTGGTCGGCGCGGACTCGGTGGGCCGAAGGACCTGTTTCTGCATTGTATCTCCAGAGTCACAGGTCCACGGTTGAGATGGATACAAAATTAGGCCATTCAGCCTCTTGAGTCAATTCAATTCAACCAATTCTCATTGGTATGTACACACATTCACCTTTACTCCTTGTGTACCACTGTCTGTCAAGTATCTCCCCAACTCAATGATAATTTCAGTTGGCCCAGCATCTCCAGAGCTCCAATGTGTAAGAAAGAACTACAGATGCTGGTTTAAATCGAAGGTAGACACAGAGTGCTGGAATAACTCAGCGGGTGAGGCAGCATCTCTGGAGGGAAGGAATGGGCGACTTCTCCAGAGACTCTCGACCCAAAACGTCGCCCATTCCTTCCCTCCAGAGATGCTGCCTCACCCACTGAGTTACTCCAGCATTTTGTGTCTACCTTCCAGAGCTCCAAAGTTCCACTACCCCTGGTGTGTGTAATAGAAAAGCTCCTGATCTTGCATCTAAATAACACATTCCAAATTGCCCATGCATCATTCTTACTCTACAGGGGAATCAAGAACCAGAGGGCTTAGATTTAAGGTGAGAGGGGAAAGTTTAATAGGGACCCAAAGGGTACGTTTTCCATACAGAGGGGGTGGGTATATGGAGGAGGTATTTGAGGCAGGTATTATAAACAGCATTTTGAAGACACTTGCACAGGTACATGGATAGGAGATGGATATGGGTCAAACGAACGCAGATGGAATGAGCTTGGGTGGAGCATCTTGATCGGCACGAACAAGTTGGGCCAAAGGGCCTGTTTCTGTGCTAGATGACTCTCATGACCCTTGTTAGGTTATTTGGCTTCTGTAAATTACATCTTGCGTGTAGGTGGGGGGTAGAATCTTTTGGGGGGGGGGTAGGGGGGGGGGTTGGTGTAGGGAGAGGGAGTAGGGGGGTGGGTGTAGGGGAGGGATGGGGGGGTAGGGAGGGTGGGGTTGGGAGGGTAGGGACTAGGTAGGGAGGGGGGGGGGGGAAGAGATGAGAGACTATATGGAGAGAGTGAAGTGGATTAGATTAGTGTCAGATTAGTGCAAACGGGTGTTCGATGAGGACTCAGTGGGCCAGATGCCCTGTCTCCACACTGTATCTTCATGTGACTACCTGACGTGTGATAAGTACCCTATGTCCTCAACTTAATCACATGGATTATATTGTACAGTAGCATGTCATTAAACAGTTTTGCTTTTGTTTCAATAATCACCTGCAGGACTGGACCTGGAGAAAGGGAAAGAAGGAGGAACATGGTTGGGTATAAGCAGGAAAGGCAAGTGTGCCGCACTGACTAATTATCTTCAACCCAATACCAACATTGATGCACTTGGCAGAGGTAAGGCTGATAACCAAGGGGTCTATTGATTGCCGCTTGTTAGCATCACATGGTTAAAGATTATGTTCGGGTACAATGGAACAAATGAATGAATGTTGGATTTAGTTTCTTATTGCCACATGTACAGTACATGTGAAAAGCTTTGTGTTGCATGCTCGCTGCTCAATCAGATAACACCATACATCAACACAATCAGGCCAAACGCAACTACAACAGGTAGGTTGAAGGGAAAAATGAAGAGTGAAAAATATAATTCTTGGGTTGTTGCATACCTGCTCCAGAGTCCAATGTCTGCAATGAGGTGAAGGAGAACCAGACAGTACCCTTGCTTATGGAAGCAGTTCAAAAGCCTGATGAGAGGGAAAGAAACTGCAAGAATTATTTATATTCCTCTGCCTGGTTCTCCATGCCTGATGTTTTTGAAGTATATGACTACTTTAGTACCGAGGCATACATTATCTTTCTGTTGCCTAACCTGCTGGGTTCCTCCAGCACTTTGTGTTCTTTGCAAGATTCCAGCATCTGCAGTTCCTTGTGTCTCTCTATCATTTTTGTTTTGGTTCATAGTTTGGGTTCATTGTCACCGGTGCGACCCTTCCTTAGTTATCCTTGAGAAGGTGGTGGTGATGGGGGAATAGAACTGACAGGAAGTGGTGGATAGTGCCATGTATATCGAGGGAGGAATGTAGCTGGCTGGGATACACATTTGTTGGAACAGCCAAGTCCAAACGATAGCAAAAGATGCGATGTGTTTAAGAAGGGACTGCAGATGCTGGAAAATCGAAGGTAGACAAAAATGCTGGAGAAACCCAGCGGGTGCAGCAGCATCTATGGAGCGAAGAAAAATAGGCGACGTTTCGAGACAAAACCTGTTTGTCACTACAGTTGCTTGAAGATAAAATGGGATGCGGGGTTCAGCTGCGTTGGGGAATTGTTTTGCTAATAAATTATTTTTTAAATCCGGGTTGGGGATGGGGGGGGGGGGGGGGGGGGAAGTAGAAAGGAAAAAGGAGGAGGAGGAGCCCGAGGGCTGAGGGATGGGAGGAGACAGCAAGACCCTTGCGTTAACTGCACTGTTGACACAGCGACGCAGGTGACGCAGCGGTAGAGTTGCTGCCAGTGACCCGGGTTCGATCCCGACTACAGGTGCTGTCTGTGTGGAGTTTGCACGTTCTCCCCGTGATCTGCGTGGGTTTTCTCCGAGATCTTCGGTTTCCTCCCACACGTACAGGTTTGTAGGTTAATTGGCTTGTAAAAATTGGCAGTATAAAATTGTCCAGTGCTGAGTGATGCTCTATGTAGAGCTTTTCATCTACATCTAGATCTAGACTGAAGGATGGTTGAGGGGTGTCTGGTCCTCATTGTGGTGAGATTTGCTCACCGACTTCATCTCCTGCAGTCACGCCAAATATTTCTGAATGTCATTGAAGAAATTCCGATTACAAATGCATGGACAGAATAAGCTCTCAAGCCTCAGTTAGATTTTTGTTTTAATTAGTTGCTAATGGAGAATTTCACATGCCCAAAACATTATTAAAACCCAGGTTCACTTTGGTAACTTCCTTGTTAAGACACCGTCAGTTGATAAAGGCTTGTAATTGAAGCTGCTCCTCACTCATCTCCCCACACGTTGAGGCCAATCTTTGCCAACTGAAATTTGCAAAATAATAATGGGATTATGCTTTTTGTTTTATGATTACAAACCAAACCAACACCTGCTACTCTGCCGATGAATCTATTTTTAGTATTCATGCCACCTGGAGAATGACCTGCTTTAGTGTATTTGCAGCACAGATAAACCATGGTTCAGTCCTCTTGTTTGTCACTACAGTTGCCTTGAAGATAAAATGGGATGCGGCAGGTTCAGCTGCGTTGGGGAATTGTTTTGCTAATAAATTATTTTTTAAATCCGCCTTCCGGAGGTTGCATTGCATTTACATTTCAAGAAGTTCTAATAAAAGATTGCATTAAATTGAACACAATGAATTAAAGATGTATTTGGTCCTTTGTAATTCTGAGCTGCTTCTTGTACAAGATTAAGCACTGGAATGTAGCTTAAAAAATGGACAACAGTCGCAGAACAAAGGAGCAGGCCAAATGTGCAGGAGGGAACTGCAGATGTTGGTTTATACCTGAAAGAATAATTGACGTGTTGGGTCTGAAGAAGGGTTCCGACTCAAAACGTCACCAATTTTTGTTTTCCTCCGGAGATGCTGCATAACCCACTGAGTCACTCCAGCATTTTGTGTCTATCACAGGAGCACACCATCCCAGGCCACGCATCCCTGGCAACACAGAAACAGCTCATTCATCTCTGTTGCTCTGTGGTGATTTTTATACTCTTCCCAGCTGCATCCTCACCCACCACCTCCAGATTCCAGCACCTGCAGTCTCTTGGGTCTCCTGCCTCCCTCCTTGCTCCTTTTCAACCTATTTCTTTCCCTCTTTTTTTAAAACACTGGTAAACAGCAACTCGAACAGAACTCGAAGTGCTGGAGGGACTCGATGGTTCAGGCAGCATCTGGGGAGGGAATGCAGTGATGACGGTTTGGGTTGGGACCTGCTGTATTCCTTCAGCACACTGGGTTTGCTCAAGATTCCAGCAGCTGCAGTCTGTTGTGCCTTCAAAAATAGATAGTTAATCAGCAATAATGTGACATGTCACCATGGGTAGACTGGAGAGTTCAGGTTACAATCAAATCATCGGTCTGAAGAAGGGTTTCGGCCCTAAACGTTGCCTATTTCCTTCGCTCCATAGATGCTGCCTCACCCGCTGAGTTTCTCCAGCACTTTTGTCTACCTGCGATTTTCCAGCATCTGCAGTTCCTTCTTAAACAATCAAATCAGCCATGCTTTTATTAAACAGTAGACCGTGGGACCTGTTGGTTCCCTGTCACACGGGAGATCTGGTCCCCTAACGCAACCCGTTTCCCCCAACCCAATATTCCACCACTCACCCGATCCCCCAATGCAACCCGCTCCCCAACGCAATATTCCACCACTCACTCCTTCCCCCAACGCAACCCGCTCCCCAACCCAATATTCCACCACTCACTCGTTCCCCCAACGCAACCCGTTCCCCAACGCAATATTCCACCACTCACCCGATCCCCCAACGCAACCTGTTCCCCCAACGCAATATTCCACCACTCACCCATAGCCCCAAACTAAACAATAGGGCAAGCTTGAGGGGCTGAGAAATTACACCTGGAAAGAAGGGAGCAGTGTTTTTTTTTTCCTCCTCAAATTGGAGGATTAAATGTTCACACCAATGGGTTGTCAAATCCCCAAACGGAATATGAGGTCTTGTTCCTCCAGTTTGCACCTGGCTTCCCTCTGGCATTGGAGGAGGCCAATCAGTCTGAAGAGTAATCCCAATCCAAAACGCTGTTCTCTGTGATGCTGCCTGATCCGCTGAGTTTCTTCAGCACGTTGTCTGTATCTGTTCTGTGGCTGCGACTGACGAGAGGTCTCGGATTTAGCATCTTTTCCTTTACTCGTCGAGGCAAAGACACAACTGCCACAAGCCTTTCCCACAGAAAGCACACAGTGCCACTTGTTGCATACCATGTGTGTCGACCTCTCTTGTACTGTTTTAAATGTGTTTTACTCCAGTTTTGTGCATTTTACCGATGATCTCGTGAACAGATATTTGGTGTGAAGTTGATTATTGATCATATTTGATAACCAGTGTGATGTTTGATGTGTTGCCCAGTATTTGGGATGATGTATTTATCATCTTAGCTTCCATACGTTTGTTGCCATGCGACTTATCAAGTAGTTCTATTTTAGTATGGTTGATACAGCATGGAAACAGGCCCATCAGGTCCACGCCGACCATCGATCACCCGTTCACACTGGTTCTATGCTAACCCACTTTCTCATCCACTCCCTACACACTAGGGGGACATTTACAGAGACCAATTAACTTTTAAACCCACACGTCTTTGGGATGTTGGAGGAATCCTGAGGAAACCCATACAGTCACAATGCAAGCACATGCAAACTCCAGAGAGAGAGAGCACCTGGGGTCAAGATTGAACACAAGTCTCTTGCACTGTGAGGCTGCAGCTCAAGCATCTGTGCCACTGTGGGGGAAATATCAGAACAAAGTTTAATCCTATCCCTCCCTGTGTTTGCATGCGAAGACAATGCCAAGCATGGGACATCTCTGGAGAAAAGTGGGAAGAGACAACTAATGAGCGAGAACTGTGTTCTCTTTTAATTTTTAACCTTGTGCAGTGGACCAAGTGTAATATGCACTAAATTCAATCATTATTTTCTCATTTTCCAAAATGATTTCATTTCAGTCTTGCAATTTTCACCTATTATGCCAGGATGCTTCTGTAAACTTGAACACTGTTTGCTTATTTCATTTCACATTCTGCAAACCATGTCTGACACTGTAATAGTTTACTTAACTTTGTGATTTTATTTTAATTGGCGATTAAGGTCATCTCGTGTCAGATTTTCTGACTGAAGATCTGGATGGATTGACTTATTTGAAGAAGATTTCGTTGGAAGGACATGCCTATAATGGTTTTAACTTGCTAACTGTAGACTTCAGGTAAGTTCACTCCAATAACTTACGTTGAGTGATGTTGGCATTGATTAAATGAAAGTGGATAACTACTGTGTCTTGGAGACGTTGAGTCATACAAAATGGAAACAAGCCCATCGGCCCAATTTGCCCATGCCAACCAAGATACCATCTATGCTAGTCCCACCTGCCCCATTAGGCCCATATCCCTCTAAACCTTTCCTATCCTATCCTTTCCCTTTCCAGATGCCTTTTAAATGTTGTTCTATGATACCTACCTCAACTACTTCATGTGGCAGCTCGTTCCATATACCAACCACCTGTGTGAAAAAGTTACAGTATTAGCAATATTATTCCTGTTGATGCTAGGTCCTCCTTGACCTTCACCCCACCTTTAATTCTATGAGCTTCATAGACGTTAGACTTTAGAGAAACAGTATGGAAACAGGCCCTTCTGCCCACGGAGTCCGTGCTGACCAACGAGCACCCCGTACATTAGCACTATCCTGCACACGAGAGACAATTTACAGAAGTCAATTAACCTCCAAGCCTGTACATCTTTGGAGGTACACAAAAATGCTGGAGAAACTCAGCGGGTGGAGCGAAGGAAATAGGCAACGTTTTGTGCCGAAACCCTTCTTCAGACTGATGGGGGGTGGCCGCCCGCTTTTTATTGCATATTTCTCAGGAACAGCTTCTTTCCATTTAGAACGGAGACGAGGAAACCCTTTTTCTCACAGAGAGTTGTGAGTGTGTGGAATTCTCTGCCTCAGAGGGCGGTGAGGCAGGTTCTCTGGATGCTTTCAAGAAAGAGCTGGTTAGGGCTCTTAAAGATAGTGGAGTCAGGGGATATGGGGAAAAGGCAGGAACGGGGTACTGTTTGGGAATGATCAGCCATGATCACATTGAATGGCGGTGCTGGCTCGAAGGGCCGAATGCACCTATTGTCTATTGTGTACTGAGGTACCATGAAGAGCTTTTGTTTACATGCGATCCAGTCAAAGAAAAGACGATACATGATTACAATCAAGTTGTCCACTGTGTACAGATAAAGGACAAAGGGTACAACATTCTGTCTAACATAAAGCCCAATAAAGTCTGATAAAGAAAGTTCAAAGGTCTCCTATGAGGTAGATGGGAGGTCAAGACCGCACTCTGGCAGATGAGAGAACCATTCAGTTGTCTGATTACAGTTGGGAAGGAACTGTCCTTGAGGGAATGGCTAGAGGGAATATAGGCAATATTTAGACGACAGCATGGTGTAGATGTAGTCGATGGTGGGAACTCTGGTCTGTGTGATGGACTGGGCAACATCCACAACAATCGGCAATTTCTTGCAGCGTTGGACAGAGCTGTCCCCAAACTAAGCCTTGATGCAACCCGACAAGATACTTATTAAGGGGCATCTGTAGGTTAGTAAGAGAAATTCTGAATCGTCTGAAGAAGGGTCTCGACCCGAATCATTGCCTATTCATGTCCTCCAAAGATGCTGCCTGACCCTCCGAAGTCAGCACTTTGTGTCTTTTTCTGGTCAACCAGCATCTGCAATTCCTTGTATCTACATGCCGAACGTCCTTGGTCTCCCGAGGAAGCAGTACTTTTATAAATGCAAGTTATAGAACAGGGGTTGAGGAAGCAAAGACTTCGGATCAAAGGCTTCAGAGAATCATGTCGGATTTTGCTGCTTGTCTGAGTGGCTGCTTGGTTTTCCTATAATTACATGGTGAGCTGTTGAAAGCATGTATGGAAAAGTCTGCCAGAAACCTACATCCCAGTAAATATTCTCCTGCTCTGAATCATGTCAATCATTGAATCACTGAGTGATCTTACCTGGTGAGAAATTTGGATGGAAAGACCAGATGTTAGCAATTTTAAAAATGCATGTTCAGGTCTTATAATTAACAAAGGGCTGCATTTTATGAAAAGAATAATGAATTTGAATACAATGTTAAGTCCTCAATGTGGTGGAAGATGATGCAAATGTACTGAATTTTTAAGTACGTCTCTGAATGCTTAATTCAGAGATATTTTCTGCATGCCGGAGCCTTGGGGAACTTGCTTCAGTGAGCTTCCTTTGGTATCTGAAACATGCTGGAGTTTCAAAGCAGCAGCTACTTTATATTTAGTACACATTCATTTCCAGACTTATATATTATTAAAGCAAAGAACCCCGTAGTTTAAGTTGCACTTGAAATAAATGGGTTTGCTGCTCGAGTCAACGTGCCCCACCCCTAGGGATGTTCAAGAGCCAGCTGACAAAACAAAGGGGCTGTTGGAATTTGCTCTGAGGTAACTTTAATCCAGTCAAAAACAGTAAAAGCTGCATGTCAAAGTTTGATTGAATTTCTGTGACTATCATTTTTTTTTCTCTCAAGAACACAAAGAGAGTACTATTTTGTTCCCTCTTGTGAAAATGATGGTAATTAAGAATAAGCACTCTTAAATCTTCCTGAATACATAAATTTAATTCTGCCAGACACCGAATCAGACAAGATCAGGCGGGCAGCTATGGGGGCAAACTACAATGTGTTTTAAAGCTTAGTTTTATTTCAGGGTGAGAATTTTCACAGTGATTTTTATTAAAAGTACTTTCCATTTCCAAAACAGAAAATAAATCCTAACGGAGTCTCTTTGACAGTTTTCATTAAAGTATTTTATTTTTGCTGCTACCACGGAACGGAGACAGCCACATTGTGTGCATCTCTCTCTCTCTCTCTTTCTTTCTGAGACTGCTCTGGTGCCATCAATCATGGGGTGCCTGGTACAGATTTTCCCAGCCTAGAGTGTGATCCAACCTGGACCTTGGCCAAATGAATGCTGCTGATCCTCCCGTCTCCCAGCAGAATGTCTGTGGTGACACAAAGCATCTCCTGAATGTTAAATCTGTGGACAAGGGGTGGGGTCCACTGGCCCCCCAAGTCTGCATGATGTCAAGTTATAATTGTGGAAGAATGTGAATAAATGTGTGCTGAACCAATAGGAACTCCATCTACCACATCTACCCTTTATGCACAGATGATTCAGGTTTAGGCTTATCATTGTCGTGTGTGCTTTGTGTTGCATGCTTTCTTAAGGGCCTGTGCCACTTAGACTATTTTTGAGGCGACTACAGGCGACTAGGCTGTGGCCACATGGTCACCGGGTGTCGCCTGTATGGCCGTGCGTCGTCTCCTCGGTCCCGCAAAGAGTCGTAGCATCTTTCTGGTCGCCGCTGGATTTTCAACACGTTGAAACATTTTCGGAGACAGTCGGCAACAGTGGGTTTGGCGCCAATGAGCGTAGCTTGACCTCTCCTGGCGTAGGTGCTGTTGTAGTTGTCGCCAGGTGAACGGAGGTTGTCGCAGGTGCAGACTTCAGTTTTTTGTTGTTAAAGTAATGATTCTATTTCAAATTTTATGTCGAAGGGGGGTCCAGTCGCCGACTATGACAGTCGCCTAAAAATAGCCTAAGTGGGACAGGCCCTTAAACAGACAGATATACCATACATTGATACAATCAGTCCCCCATCCTCACTGACCGAGGTCTGAGGATCAGGAAATCAGGGATTCAGTGGTAGAGGGGCAAGCAGATTCCTAGGTCCCGGAGTTTTGGGGATGAGTGTGGATGGGGGGCTATGGTGTTGAAGGCAGGGATGTCGTCGGTACATGCCTATCCATGTCCTCCAAAGATGCTGCCTGACCCTCCGAAGTCAGCACTTTGTGTCTTTTTCTGGTCAACCAGCATCTGCAATTCCTTGTATCTACATGCCGAACGTCCTTGGTCTCCCGAGGAAGCAGTACTTTTATAAATGCAAGTTATAGAACAGGGGTTGAGGAAGCAAAGACTTCGGATCAAAGGCTTCAGAGAATCATGTCGGATTTTGCTGCTTGTCTGAGTGGCTGCTTGGTTTTCATATAATTACATGGTGAGCTGTTGAAAGCATGTATGGAAAAGTCTGCCAGAAACCTACATCCCAGTAAATATTCTCCTGCTCTGAATCATGTCAATCATTGAATCACTGAGTGATCTTACCTGGTGAGAAATTTGGATGGAAAGACCAGATGTTAGCAATTTTAAAAATGCATGTTCAGGTCTTATAATTAACAAAGGGCTGCATTTTATGAAAAGAATAATGAATTTGAATACAATGTTAAGTCCTCACATGTGGTGGAAGATGATGCAAATGTACTGAATTTTTAAGTACGTCTCTGAATGCTTAATTCAGAGATATTTTCTGCATGCCGGAGCCTTGGGGAACTTGCTTCAGTGAGCTTCCTTTGGTATCTGAAACATGCTGGAGTTTCAAAGCAGCAGCTACTTTATATTTAGTACACATTCATTTCCAGACTTATATATTATTAAAGCAAAGAACCCCGTAGTTTAAGTTGCACTTGAAATAAATGGGTTTGCTGCTCGAGTCAACGTGCCCCACCCCAAGGGATGTTCAAGAGCCAGCTGACAAAACAAAGGGGCTGTTGGAATTTGCTCTGAGGTAACTTTAATCCAGTCAAAAACAGTAAAAGCTGCATGTCAAAGTTTGATTGAATTTCTGTGACTATCATTTTTTTTTCTCTCAAGAACACAAAGAGAGTACTATTTTGTTCCCGCTTGTGAAAATGATGGTAATTAAGAATAAGCACTCTTAAATCTCCCTGAATACATAAATTTAATTCTGCCAGACACCGAATCAGACAAGATCAGGCGGGCAGCTATGGTGGCAAACTACAATGTGTTTTAAAGCTTAGTTTTATTTCAGGGTGAGAATTTTCACAGTGATTTTTATTAAAGGTACTTTCCATTTCCAAAACAGAAAATAAATCCTAACGGAGTCTCTTTGACAGTTTTCATTAAAGTATTTTATTTTTGCTGCTACCATGGAACGGAGACAGCCACATTGTGTGCATCTCTCTCTCTCTCTTTCTTTCTGAGACTGCTCTGGTGCCATCAATCATGGGGTGCCTGGTACAGATTTTCCCAGCCTAGAGTGTGATCCAACCTGGACCTTGGCCAAATGAATGCTGCTGATCCTCCCGTCTCCCAGCAGAATGTCTGTGGTGACACAAAGCATCTCCTGAATGTTAAATCTGTGGACAAGGGGTGGGGTCCACTGGTCCCCCAGGTCTGCATGATGTTAGGTTATAATTGTGGAAGAATGTGAATAAATGTGTGCTGAACCAATAGGAACTCCATCTACCACATCTACCCTTTATGCATAGATGATTCAGGTTTAGGCTTATCATTGTCGTGTGTGCTTTGTGTTGCATGCTTTCTTAAGGGCCTGTGCCACTTAGACTATTTTTGAGGCGACTACAGGCGACTAGGCTGTGGCCACATGGTCACCGGGTGTCGCCTGTATGGCCGTGCGTCGTCTCCTCGGTCCCGCAAAGAGTCGTAGCATCTTTCTGGTCGCCGCTGGATTTTCAACACGTTGAAACATTTTCGGAGACAGTCGGCAACAGTGGGTTTGACGCCAATGAGCGTAGCTTGACCTCTCCTGGCGTAGGTGTTGTTGTAGTTGTCGCCAGGTGAACGGAGGTTGTCGCAGGTGCAGACTTCAGTTTTTTGTTGTTAAAGTAATGATTCTATTTCAAATTTTATGTCGAAGGGGGGTCCAGTCGCCGACTATGACAGTCGCCTAAAAATAGCCTAAGTGGGACAGGCCCTTAAACAGACAGATATACCATACATTGATACAATCAGTCCCCCATCCTCACTGACCGAGGTCTGAGGATCAGGAAATCAGGGATTCAGTGGTAGAGGGGCAAGCAGATTCCTAGGTCCCGGAGTTTGGGGATGAGTGTGGAAGGGGCTATGGTGTTGAAGGCAGGGATGTCATCGGTACATAGGGGTCTAACGGAGGAGTCCTGGTTGTCCAGCTGTTCCAGAGCTGAGTTAGATGACATATGCTGTGGACCTGTTGCAATGGTAAGCAAACAGCGTTGGATCGAGGCTAACACAAAATGCCGGAGTAACTCAGCGGGTGAGGCAGCATCTATGGAGAGAAGGAATGCTGGACTTCATGTACACCATCCCCAGATGTGACTGATTTCTGCTGTGCTCAACCCCCATTTCCCCATTCATTGCTGATTTGTTGACCATAATAATGAACAAAGCATTACTTCATCAGTCGACATGCTTAGATTCTCTGCTCTTCCTTTTTTAGTTTTAGAGATACCACGCAGAAACAGGCCCTTCGGCCCACTGAGTCGGCGCCGATCACCGATCCCCGCACATCGCACTATCCTATCCACCCTGGGGACAAATTTACATTTATATACAAGCCAATTAACCGACATACCTGTACGTCTTTGGAGTGGGGGAGGAAACTGAAGATCTCTGAGAAAGCTCAAGGTGGAGAACGTACAAACTCCTCACGGACAGGACTCATAGTTGGGATTGAACCCGGCTCCCTAGCGCTGTAGGGCAGCAACTCTATCGCTGCGCCACCCTGCCTCCCGATGATCACTATCTCCAATCCAATTTTAGATGGACAAGCTGAGAATGAATTAAACCATCACCTCCTACACTCCCTTAGGCCCTCTTTTGCAGCTCTTCCTTCACTGCCCCTCCCTCCCCCCCCCCCATCCCTTCATGCACTTTCCTCCCTCCTGCCTCTCTCCAGACACTCCTTCTCTCCATCCCAACACCCCCTCCCAGTCCGGACACTCCCCTCCCATTTCCAACACTCTCCTCCCCTCCTCTCCCTCCAGACATTGCTCTCCCGCACCCCACCTCCTTGCACTTTCCCCCCCCCCCCCCCCTTCCCCTCAATGCATTTCCTTTCCCTCTCCCTCACATTTACACACAAATAACGGTAAGCATGCAGAAAGATACATGTCAAAATCTTTTTTTTTTTAAAGGGGGAGAAAATCACAACACTGTGGAAGCAGCCAATTTATATTTGAAGCTATCCTTAGGATTTCCTGCACTTAGATTCAGCTTTTTTCTTTGCACAGCGGTTGTTTGTTTGAAACTCCTAAATGCCTGCTGCAGACCTTGCTGTGACTTTCAGTCGGGTTTTTTTCCCCTTGATCGGCTTTGAACTCCCCCTCTGTGATTTGTCAAGAAAGACATTCAGTGCAAAGAAAGGTAACAAACTTGGTCGTGGAGAGAGGTGCCTGCACAAACAAAGATCTCATTCACTCGAGACTTCCACTGGATTTTGTCCAACGAATAGCTTCCACTTAACAGGTTGTATCCGAGCATGTGAACTAACTTTAGAGCGTGCGCTGCTGGTACTGACAGCGAGCTGTTCAGGTTGAGATTTTATCGTGAAGTTCAGGGAACAGAGAAGTTGATGATTCACAGTTTTGGATCTGGGCCTCTTGGATTCTTTTCAGTCGAGGCTGACCTTTACAGAGCTGCCTTTCACTCCATACGGGTAGCCAAATACCGCTTTTTCGACAGAAGGAGCATAAATAATGTTTCACCCTGCTCTCTCTTCAAGCTTCAATAAAGATGTGTACACGCTGTTGGTGCCCAGGGCTGTATTGAGACTTTACCTGAAACAGGTCCTTTGGCCAACCGATCCCCACCCTGTACACTAGCTCTATTCTACACACCAGGGACAATTTACAATTTACAAACGCCAATTAACCTACAAACCTGTCTTGTCTTTAGAGTGTGTTGGAAACCGGAGCACCCGGAGAAAATCCATGCGATCACAGGGAGAATATGCAAACTCCGTATAGACAGCATCCGTGGTCAGGATCGAACCCGGGTCTCTGGCGCTGTAAGGCAGCAAATCTACCGTTGCACCACTGTGCCGCCCCTATTGTTTAGTTGTATCTAAACTGTAGAAAAGTACCGCAGAGGAACAGGCCCTTCAGGCCACGTTGTCTGTGCTGAACATGATGTAGAGTTCAATTGCATGTGATTCATATCCCTCCATTTCCCGCATATCCATGTGCCTATCTAAAACCATCTTAAAGGCAACTATCGTATCTGCCTCCACCACCAACCCTGGCAGTGCGTTCCAGACAACCACCACCCTATGTGTAAAGAAAATCTTACCCCGCTCATCTCCTTTAAACTTTGCCTTTTCACCTTGAAGCTATTTCCTCCAGTCTTTGACATTTCCACCTGAGGGGGAAAAAGGTTTTGACTGTCTACCCTGTCTATGCCACAGGGTAATATGTATGTGTATGGAACATTAGACATGCTAATAATGTGTGTGTACAGAACCTTAGACAAGGACAACACAGGAGCATTTCCAAATAAGAGTTGACACCGACCCTGCTAGAAATGATGAGGTAGGTTTTAAAAAGTGTCTTGCAGGAAGAGAGAGGTTTGGAGAGGAGATTGCAGAACTGAGGAAGATGCAGGTGGACACAAAATGCTGGAGTAACTCAGCAGGTGTGGCAGCATCTATGGAGAGAAGGAATTGGCGATGTTTCGGGTCAAGACCCTTCTTCAGACCGATGTCAGGGGAGGGGGCGGGACAAATGCTCCCCTGACATCAGTCTGATATAATTTCTTTATTTAGAGGGTGGTGAATCCTTGGAATTCTTTGCCACAGAAGGCTGTGGAGGCAAAGGCAGTGGATACATTTTAAGGCAGAGATAGACAGATTCTTGATTAGTACGGGTGTCAGAGGTTATGTGGAGAAAGCAGGGGAATGGGGTTACGAGGGAGAGATAGATCAGCATGATTGAATGGTGGAGTAGACTAGATGGGCCGAATGGCCTAGTTCTTCTCCGATCACTTATGATCTTATGACTCTAAAACATTTTTAATGTATTTTCATTGAATGTTACTTTCTCTACTCTTAACTTTTCAGTCCATAAAGACAGTGCTTGTTCATTCATCCCATACTCCAGCTGGTCCCTTTTCAACTTGTCTGAAAATTACAACCAACTTCATTTCCCTGACCCTTTCCAGAAGAACATTGAAGGTTATAAACACCAAGCAAGAAAATACTTCCCCACATTATGAAGATGTTTCAATTCTTTTGTCCCGTCAAGCATGAAATGTTACAATCCTAAACGGACTGAAATAATAAGTGAAATACCCAAGCATAGACCGTGTAACCCGAAGCATTTCTATCACGCAACATCTGGGGAAAGATAGACACAAAAAGCTGGAGTAACTCAGCGGGACAGCCAGCATCTCTGGAGAGAAGGAATGGATGACGTTTCAGGTCGAGACCCTTCTTCAGACCCGAAAAGTCACCCATTCCTTCTCTCCAGAGATGCTGCCTGTCCCGCTGAGTTACTCCAGCATTTTGCGTCTATCTTCGGTTTAAACCAGCATCTGCCGTTCCTTCCTACACATTTGGGGAAAGATTTTGGGGGAATTATTTAACTTTTTCCTTTAAGGAAAGGCTGCTGATAGCCGAGTACGCCTTCATGCCTAACTGCACAAAGGGTCTAATTAAAAACTCCCAACTCAGTAATCCCTTGTTAGTACAGTGACATTGGTTCAATAGATGTTCATTCTGAATTGGAATGTACGCACCATTCCAGATTGATGTGGCTTCCCATGCTGTTCCGATCTGCTTCACTGCACATCTAACCTATGACATCAGCCACAGACTGTTGTGAATCACATAAACAGGCCAGCAATGCTGGTGATTCATTCCACACATCAGCATGAACACTACTTACAAAACAAGTCTCCATTATCTAGGCCTGACAGGAGTTTGTGAAATTATGAGGGACACAGAGAGGATGGAAAATTAGAATCTTTCTCCCATGAGGTTCCTTCTGATGTAACTGCTCAAGCAAATTATTGCATCTGTTTTCACGTTCATATGTGATAGGAGCAGAATTAGGCCATTCGGCCTATCGAGTCTACTCCGCCACTCAATCATGGCTGATCGATCTTTCCCTCTCAACCCTATTCTCCTGCCTTCTCCCCATAACCCCAGACACCCTAAAGGGCCTGTCCCACGAGCGTGCGACTCCATGCGACAAGCGCGACCTAACGTGGTCGCTTGAGCCATATGGCCTCGCGGGGCCGGACCTACTTCGATCGCCTGAGCCGTATGGAGTTGTGCGGAGCTGGTCCCCACATCGCGCGGGGCTCCGAAAAACTGACCATGTTCAAAAATTCCACTTGGCAATGGCCTGCCAGCACGCAGCCGCCTCGAAGGGCGTGCGCAGCGTCTCGGCGCCTTGCGTTACGCGCGAACTTCCCGCGGACTTCGCTCGAACTTCACGTCACTCACTCGACATCCACGCAGCACCCGCTTCTGGTTTGGTCGCGCTCGCTGCATGCAGGCGCATGCTGGTGGGACCGGTCCTGTACGCGGATCACTCTACCACCGCGTGGCCCCCGCTTCCGTTTTGGTCGCGCTTGCCGCATGCAGGTCGCATGCTCGTGGGACAGGCCCTTTACTCATCAAGAAATTGTTTGCCAACAATCTTTCGTGCCTTGTCTTTGCCTTCTACATTTTAGATACTTTCTAAACTTTTATAGGCATCTATTGTGTTAAGGATTAATGTAACGTAGCTTTGGTGCCATACATTAAAACATAGAACAGACAGCACGGGAACAGGCCCTTCGGCCCACAATGTCTGTGCTGAACATGCTGGCAAATTAAGCTAATCGCCTCTGTCTGCATGTGATTCTCATCAATGCAGTTTAGGAATTTGGTGCCATTTGGAGTTTTTACACTGACTTTATCCAAGTGGGTATTCAGGTCATTGAAATCTCCAACTATTGCTGTCCAGGGCTTTTGTTCTCAGAAGAAATTTGTTCTCCTACATCCCTTGGAGTGTTTAGAGGTTTATCGCCCACTCACAATAATGTGCATGAAGAAACTGCAGATGCTGATTTAAACCGAAGATAGACACAAAATCCTGGAGTAACTCAGCGTGAAGTTCCTTAATGCCCCTGTCCCAATTAAGAAACCTGAACGGAAACCTCTGGAGACTTTGCGCCCCACCCAAGGTTTCCGTGCGGTTCCCGGAGGTTTTTGTCAGTCTCCCTACCCGCTTCCACTACCTGCAACCTCCGGAAACCACCTGCAACCTCCGGGAGCCGCACAGAAACCTTGGGTGGGCGCAAAGTCTCCAGAGGTTTTCATTCAGGTTTCCTAAGTGGGACAGGGGCATTATCATCCTTATCTCTGCTTCTCCCTCTCCCCCTCCCCAGACTCGGTCTGAAGAAGGGTCTCGACCTGAAACGTCACCCATTCCTTCGATCCAGAGATGTCCCGCTGAGTTGCTCACAATAATGTGATTATTCTTTGCTATTTTTGTGCTTCTGTTTGACTCAAATAGCTTCAGTGGTACTTTATTGTCACATGTACCCAGGTTCATTGAAGGGTGGTGGGTATATGGAACGAGCTGCCAGAGGAGGTAGTTCAGGCTGCCAGGGATGAAACCATAACAACATTTAAAAGGCATTGGACAAGTGCGTGGAATATGGAGGATTATGTGGCAAACATGGGCAAATGGAGTAAATGGAGCATCTTGGTCAGCATGGGCAAGTTGGACCGAAGGGCCTGTTTCTGTGCTGTATGATTCCGTGTATGCAGTTTGACTAAATGACTGTACTGAGTTGTATGATCAACATCAATGTGAACCAGTAATGTTCCCTGACATCCTAATGATCACAGTTCCATCCAAAACAATCCAAGGGAAGATGCATTGTATTTGAAAGCACCACTTTTATTGTGATCATAAATTCTGTGCAAAGCAAAGCAAATTGTATTTTGTTTTTTTTTTGGCAGCAACACCAAGGCAGATATGATGTGTTACTATGGCAATAAAGGTGACCAGGAGCCCAGAGCACTTGATCCAGGTTTGTGTTCTTTATAGCTGTTTCATCTCACAAATTAAAAAAGTGTATTTATATGCTTGCCTGCTCCCATGAGTTTGGCTGGGCTACAACTTGTCCTTGTAAATAGTAAACTATCGATCGCGATACTCGAGGAAGGAAGTTCACACATAAATCCTTGCCTTCCCTGTGCCAAACAAGACATCCTTACCCCTTCACATTTATAAAAACGACGGTAAACCCTTATTTAGAGTCAAACTACACACGTATAATTGTGGAAAGTTGATGTTGTGAATGCTGATGTCATTTACATTAAAGCAGCACATTTTGCAACATCTAACCATGTTTCCAAAAATCCTGAATATGTGTAATGCTAAATAATGATATGTGTTGCAAATATGGAATGGAATACTTGATACTATATTGTCACATGTGACAAGGCACAGTGAAATTCTTTGCTTGCATACCCAATGTATACAAATATATATATTCTATCTGGATGTCAGCAATAAGAGGCATTTAGATAGGCATGTGGATATGCAGGGGATGAAGACACATGAATATTATGTAAGATTATTAAGCGTTTGGACACGCTAGAGGCAGGAAACATGTTCCCGATGTTGGGGGAGTCCAGAACCAGGGGCCACAGTTTAAGAATAAGTGTTAAGGCATTTAGAACGGAGATGAGGAAACACTTTTTCTCACAGAGAGTTGTGAATCTGTGGAATTCTCTGCCTGTGGAGGCTGGTTCTCTGGATATTTTCTAGAGAGAGCTAGATAGGGCTCTTAAGGATGACGGAGTCAGGGGATATGGGGAGTAGGCAGGAACGGGGTACTGATTGTGGATGATCAGCCATGATTACATTGAACGGTGTTCGCTCGAAGGACCGAATGGCCACCTCCTGCACCTATTGTCTATTGTCTATTGAATCATGTGCAGGGGCATGAGATTAGTTTTGCTTGGTATCATGGTCAGCACAGGCATTGTGGGCCGAAGGGCCTGTTCCTGTGTTGTACTAACTTATGGTCTTGTTGTAGAAGCTAGGTTGCTGGAATTATTTTTAAAAGTTAATCGTTTTTTTGGGGGGAAAATTAAAGTATTGAGGGGTCACGGTGGCGCAGCGGTAGAGTTGCTGCCTTACAGCGAATGCAGCGCCGGAGACCCGGGTTCGATCCTGACGACGGGTGCTGTCTGTACGGAGTTTGTACGTTCTCCCCGTGATCTGTGTGGGTTTTCTCCGAGATCTTCGGTTTCCTCCCACACTCCAAAGAAGTCCAGGTTTGTAGGTTAATTGGCTTGGTAAATGTGAACATTGTCCTTTGTGGGTGTAGGATAGTGTTAGTGTGCGGGGATCGCTGGTCGGTGCGGACCTGGTGGGCCGAAGGGCTTGTTTCCCTGCTGTATCTCTAAACTAAACTAAACTAAAGGAGGAGATGTGATGTGGGGCAGATCATCCATGATCATGTTGAATGGTCTGCTCTTGTTCCTCTTTTCCTGTACATTGTGCCAGATTGTATGTTCATCTTCACATGACAAAAACATTTTATTAATGGTAAACGCATGGAATGACTTTGGTGTAATATGCGAATGAAACAGTAGTTCTGCACCAGATTTTGTCCCCTACCATCCCCTGCCTCCCGCAAATTATCCTTCAACATGCCTGATAGTTGGCAACTACATATTTATTTGGGTCTCTGACATGTTCTGATCTAACAATCCTCCTATCCGGGAACCTCCTCGTCTGATTTGTCCCTCCCCGCCCCATCTCTCCCCGTTTTTGTCTCGCTACCCCCTGCAATCAGTCTGAAAAAGGATTCCGACCCAAAACATCACATGCTGCCTGACCCACTGATTTGCTGCAGTGTTTTGTGTCTATCTTTGGTATAAACCAGCATCTGCAGTTCCTTATTATTACATTAGGTTATGAGCAAAATATAGTTTTTGGTTCTCATGAATCCCACAACTATCACATATCTTGTCTCCAGAATTACAATCTTTACAAACAGAGATTGACTTGATATTTGACTCTTGCCATTATCGACCATGCGTCTAATTGAAATGCATTGAAAGTGACTGCTATACTAACCCACACCACAGGGGCCCATGTCAAATGGCCATTGCAAGATGCCATAATGTCTGCTCCTGCAATCTGAACAAGTCAGAGGTGGAGGCCACACGCTGACAGCTTGCAAGCATCAGTGGTTTGCTGGTTCATACAGGACTGTGTGCCTGTCCGAGAGCAGACTTCTTATGGGAAGTTTGTTGTTCTTTCAGCAAAAGCTTTAACTTGGTGATGGGGCATATGGAACGAATGGCCAGAGGAGGTAGTTGAGGCAGGCATTTAAAAGATACTTGGACTTTCGCACAAAGGGTGGTGGGTGTATGGAACCAGCTGCCAGAGGAGGTAGTTGAGGCAAGGACTTTCCCCATGTTTGAGAAACAGTTAGAGTTTCATCGATAGGACGGGTTTGGAGGGATATGCAGGCAGGTGGGACTAGTGTAGCTGGGGCATATTGGCCAGTGCGGGCAAGTTGGGTCGAAGGCCCTGTTTCCACTCTGTATCACTCTATGTCTCTATGACAGATACTTGGGCAGGAAAAGTTTCTAAGGGGTTGGACAGGCTAGATGCAGGAAGTTTGCTCCCGATGTTGGGGAAGTCCAGGACAAGGGGTCACAGCTTAACGATAAGGGGGAAATCCTTTAAAACCGAGATGAGAAGAACTTTTTTCACACAGAGAGTGGTGAATCTCTGGAACTCTCTGCCACAGAGGGTCGTCGAGGCCAGTTCATTGGCTATATTTAAGAGGGAGTTAGATGTGGCCCTTGTGGCTAAGGGGATCAGAGGGTACGGAGAGAAGGCAGGTACGGATACTGAGTTGGATGATCAGCCATGATCATATTGAATGGCGGTGCAGGCTCGAAGGACCGAATGGCCTACTCCTGCACCTAATTTCTATGTTTCTATGTTTCAAGGAAGATAGACACAATGTGCTGGTGTCACTCAGTGGGTCAGGCAGCATCTCTGGAGGAAAAAAGGACGGGTGATGTTTCTTCAGATGTGGTGGGGAGAGGAGGTGAAGAGCTGGAGGTGAGAAAAGACCAAGACGAATCAGGGCCAGCCACAAATGACTGGCAGGGCAGTGCCAAGTAAATCCATTGTTGGCTTGGGAAGGTGTGTACTAAGGTTTAGAGGAAATTGGAAAACATGGGCAGATAGGAGTAGCTTGGATGGGGCATCTTGGTTGGCATGATTGGTCCATTTCCTTGCTGTATGACTCTTCTGACTTCTCAAACAAATTTCTGTACCTCTTGAGTGATGTGAAGTCAGGAACTAGGAAATTTGGAGGTTCAATCCCTAGTTGACGAATGGCCCTTGAAATTCATTCTGAAGGAGGGCCCCAACCCGAAATATTTATTCCCCTCTGCAGATTTTGCCTCTATTTCCCTCAGGAGATGGCGACAGTCTCACGGATTGATTGTCTTCAGTTTTAGAGATCCATGCCGACCATCGATCATCCGTTCACACTAGTTCAATGTTTTCCCACTATTGCATCCGCTCCCTGCACACTCGGGGCATTTTACACAGGCAAGTTAACCCACAAACCCGCACCTTTTGGGGATGTGGGAGGAAACTAGAGCACCCGGAGGAAACCCAACGCCTTGAATTCTTTTATGGTTAAGAAAGAACTGCAGATGCTGGAGAAATCGAAGGATAACAAAAATGCTGGAGAAACTGGTGAAGCAGCATCTATAGAGCGAAGTAATAGGTGACGTTTCGGGTCGAGACCCTTCTCCGGACTGATGTGGGGATGGGGGGGGAGGGGGGGAGGGTGCGGAGAGGGAAGAAGAAAGGAAGAGGCAGAGACAGTAGGCTGTGGACTACCAGAAATTGGAGAAGTCAATGTTCATACCGCTGGGTTGTAAACTGCCCAAGTGAAATATGAGGTGCTGCTCCTCCAATTTGCGGTGGGACTCACTCTGGCCATGGAGGAGGCCCAGGACAGAAAGGTCAGATTCGGATTAGGAGGGGAGTTGAAGTGCTGAGCCACCGGGAGATCAGGTTGGTTAATGCGAGCGAGCGGAGGTGTTGGGCGAAGCGATCGCCAAGCCTGCGCTTGGTCTCACCGATGTAGAGCAATTGACACCTAGAGCAGCGAATGCAATGGATGAGGTTGGAGGCGGTGCAGGTGAACCTCTGCATTACCTGGAAAGACTGCTTAGGACCTTGGATGGAGTCGAGGGGGGAGGTAAAGCGACAAGTGTTGCATTTCCTGCGGTTGCAAGGGAAAGTATGTATGGTGTATCCTTGAAGGGGGGGGTAGATTTAATGACATGGACTATCGAGGTAAATAACTTTTCTGCTGTCAATAAAATTAATGCCATCTTTTTATCTGTACGTTCCTAGGTATTTATGGCCTTTGCAACAGTCTTCTTGATACTTCATGGCAGAAACTCGTTAATGGCAAAAAGCTTTTCACGGAAGCAATTAATAAATCCTGTGGACTTCCTCCAGAGAACTTGGTGAACGAGCTCATGAATGTGATAAATAATGAAGAATTGTATGTACTTTTTACAATATTTGTCCTAAAAACTGCTTGTACCCTTCGTGCCATAAGTAAATAACAGCTAGCCCGCTGGGTCGCGCCCTGCCAGCTGTGGACAAGAACTATATTTGACATTCATTAAACTGCTCGCTGTTTGGATGGTATTTGGCCTGATCTCGGCTTAGACCTCTGGAACAAATATGGTCTCGACCCGAAACGTTGCCTATTTCTTCACTCCATAGATGCGGCCTCACCCGCTGAGTTTCTCCAGCATTTTTGTCTACCTTTGATTTTTCCAGCATCTGCAGTTCTTTCTTAAACATTGATTTCACATTTGATCATTTTGCAATTTTTCAATCTCTTAATGAGGTGTGGCCAGAAATGGACATCTCTGGGAAAGTCCCTGCATTAGAATAATGGTCACATTGAAGGCTGATCTGTGGAACACTGACATGAAGACATGAATGCCATTCAACAAATTACAAGTTCCCAGTATTTCCTGCTGATCCATAGGTACAAATTGAGTTGCATTGTTATCAGGTCCCACTTGTATGTCTTGTTATATTTTAATCATATTAACTTGGGTACATGTTTGGGAGGTAATTTCCCCAGATTCAAGTTCCTGGCGGACTTTGGAAAAACATTAGTTTAGTTCAGTTTATTAGTGTCACGTGTTCCGAAATACAGTGAAAAACTTCGAGTTTCCGTGCTAGCCAGTCAGCGGAGAGATTATACGTGATTTACAATAAAGCCATCCACAGTGCACAGATATTGGATAAAGGAAATCAAGTTTAGTGCAAGATAAAATCCAGTAAAGTCTGATTAATGATGGTTTGAAGGTCTCCACTGAGATAGATGGGAGGTCAGGACTGGTCTCTCGTTGGTGGTAGGATGGTTCAGTTGCTTGATAACAACTAGGAAGAAACTGTCCCTGAATCGGGATGCTTGGACACCCAGGTAGAAGTGTCGGGGAGCATTTAAATTCTGTGCCAAAGAGCTGGGTTTGAGCTCTGGTTTAGAACTATTCTAAACCATGTGTATTCTCAGGACTCAGCGGTATTGTTTATCCCTTGGAAACGTCATGTCCAATTCCGAAGTTGTCGCTTTAAACCTCACTTGTTCCCAGCACGTGACTTCCATTATGTATCCAAGACACTTATCTACAGAACTAACATGATCATCTCGCTATACCCGAGTTCGATCCATATTGATAAACAAATATCTTGTTCAACAATGAACTACAGGTGCTGAAAAAATCGAAGGTAGACAAAAGTGCTGGAGAAACTCATCGGGCGAGGCAGCATCTATGGAGTGAAGGAATAGGTGACGTTTCGGGTCAAGACCCTTCTACAGGCTGATATCTTTCTAAATATCTTTCTTGTTTGCAATATGTTTAACCATCAATTATTTTTAAATGTATACTCGTACCCAGTTAAAACTCCGAGCAGTACAAATTTATTAAATGTTTCTGCGTATACTTCTTTGATCTGGAACTCAGCACTTTCCAATTACGTTGATAAGATTTGCACCCTTTAACTCATTATTGTCTCCAGGGTGCCTATTACGGCATTAGATGCGCATGGAATTGTTCCATAAGTTCATGTCACAGGAGCAGAATTAGGCCATTCGTCCCATTGAGTCTACTCCACTATTCAATCGGAGCTGATCTATCGTTCCCTCTCGATCCAATTCTCCTATCTTCTCCCTATAACCCTTGACACCCTTACCAATCAAGTATCTGTCAATCTCTGCCTTAAAAATATCCAATGACTTGACCTGCACAACCACCTATGGCAATGAATTCCATCCTCTGACAAAATAAATTCCTTCTCATCTCCTTTCTAAAGGTACGTCCTTTTAATCTGAGGCTATGCCCTCTGGTCCTAAACATTCCCACTGGGGAAAAATCCTCTCCACATCCGCTCTATCCAGGCCTTTCACTATTTGGTAAGTTTCAATGAAGTCCCTCCCATCATCGTTCTAGGCTCCAGCGAGTACAGGCCCAGAGCCGTCAATGGAAGCCATTTCACTCATCAAATCCTTATTGATCTCAAGAAGAGCATTGTATTCAGACCATTTCCCTGCTCACTCTCAGTTTGAGGTTGACTGCTAGCCAAGGCTATGCTTCACACCTCAGCTGTCTGAGAGTACAGTGCAGTATCACTGGAGTTTCTTGTCTGTATCGGTTGGCGAATACAGTACTATTAGTTCCTAATGAATCATACCTGCTCTGTTAAATTGGAAAGAAAATGTCATTGATTTATTGCTGGTGATTAAAATCTAAGCAGAGCAGTACTGTCGCTGGTTGTAGCTGTGATTGATGTTGGATTTATGTTATTTTATTGCCAGCCAGTTGCCCGCCACTGATATTGAGCAGCAGGGTCAGGATTATATACGACCGATCTTAAAGGAGTTCTCAGCGTTGTTCGTCCGCACCTCCTTGTACGGCACTCGGTGAGTTGTGAACTAACATTACCTGTCGAGTTGTGGTCAGCATTATGCCGTGTCACCCGTGGTCACAGATCGGATAGACAAGCGGAACCTTTTCTGCAGGGTGGGAATGTCCATCACCAGAAGGCAAAGCTGTAATGAGAGAGGGGAAATACAACGGAGAGGTAGGTGCGGGGCAAGCTATTTACCCAGCGGGTGGTGGGGGCCTGGAACGCATTGCCAGGGGTGGTGGTGGAAGCAGATACAATAGTGATGTTTAAGAAGCTTTTGAATAGGCACAAGGGTTTGCAGGAAATGGGGGGCCAAATGGCCCATTCCCGTGCTGTACTGTTTTATGTTCTATGTTCTATGTCAGGGGCCTCCAAACTTTTCAGTATGAGGGCCACATTATATATTTGGCATATTTTTGCGGGCAGTACACACACACACACACGTGCACGCACGCACAGACACATAGACACACACACATACACGTGCACGCACGCACAGACACATAGACACACACACACACGTGCACGCACGCACAGACACATACACACACACACACACACACACACACACACACACACACACACACACACACACACACACACACACACACACACACACACACACACACACACACACACACACACACACACACACACACACACACACAGGCATGTCTCCCGGGCCATCAACGGTAACCTGTCAGCAGCTGCACACAAACCCTCAACTTGATAGCCTACGGCAAACTGACGTGTAAGTTCCCACGCTACCACAGAACCCGCTAAATAGCCCGCCGCACGGAACGTGTTAAGAGCTTGCCGTGGGCTGGGTAAAATCTCGTGGCGGGCCGGATGTGGCCCACGGGCCATAGTTTGTAGACCCCTGTTCTATGCAATAGTGGTAAAACATTAATTAGAAACAGATGCCCCTGCTGCAAATCCAAACAAGGTGTTTTAGTTTAGTTTAAAGATACAGCATGGACATGGGCCCTTCAGCCCACTGAGTCCATGCTGAGCCCATAGCCATCACCCGTTCACACTCGTTCTGTTATACCACTGTCGCATCCACTCCCGACACACTAGGGGACAATTTACAGAGGCTGATTAACCTACAAACACGCACGTCTTTGGGTTGTGGGGGGAAAGTGGAGCACCAGGAGGAAACTCATGCGGTCACAGGGAGGACCTGCTGAGTTACTCCAGCTTTTTTATGGCTATCCGCGGTTTGAGTCATGTTCATTTGTCACGAGTGGTGGTGGTGACACTGAAGATGGAGGATTAAGAAGTTTCCCCCTCGCCTGACACTCACTGTAATTGCTCATGTCTTAAAAGTGGATGAGAAGCTATTCAGATGCAGCTTTGCTGCCTCCTCTAGCTCAGTGGAATATTACAAGTCACTCGGTCTTGCAAGTTGACAGTGATTATTAGGATGAGCAGCCACAGAACAACCAAAGTCATGGATCCTTGGCACAGCCAAGATTCAACACCTTCAGGGGGGAGACTTGGGAGGGGGGGGGGGGGGGGGGGGGGGGGGGGGGGGGGGGGGGGGGGGGGGGGGGGAGAGTAAAAAAAAAACTAATAGTGAAGGAGTGAATATTTTGCCAATTATATTATGAAAGATGTATTTGTATTTTTTCACCTGGACGCAGTTTTCTTTGTGGTCAGCCTGTTGAGAGTGGATAGTCATCCAGCATGGAAACTGTCCCTTCAGCCCATCTCTTCCATGCCGACCAAGATGTTCCATCTAAGCTGGGGATGACCTATCTCAGGGTCACTATGTTTCTAAGTCTGCACAAGGTTTTATGGATGAACACGCCAGAGTCGTTTTCAAAATCTGTACCACAATACTGTACCACATGTAATATTAATGGCTTTTTATTATTAAGGATAAGGGGGAAATCTTTTAGGACAGAGATGAGAAAAACATTTTTCACACAGAGAGTGGTGGATCTCTGGAATTCTCTGTACAGAAGGTAGTTGAGGCCACAGTTCATTGGCTGGATTTAAGAGGGAGTTAGATGTGGCCCTTGTGGCTAAAGGGATCAGGGGGTATGGAGAGAAGGCAGGTACGGGATACTGAGTTGGATGATCAGCCATGATCATATTGAATGGCGGTGCTGACTTGAAGGGCCGAATGGCCAACTCGTGCACCTAATTTCTATGTTTCTATTAATAATCTGCATACACAAGATCCAACACAAGGAGCTGTAGTAACTCAGTGATTCAGGCAGCATTTCTGGAGGACATGGAGAGGCGATGTTTCAGGTCATGACCCTTCCATGTTCTCCAGTGATGTTGCCTGACCCGCTGAGCTACTCCAGCACTTTGTGTTCTTAATAATCTGCAGTTGGTTTTTAACTGAAGGAAAAAGATGTGAAACTATGAAATATTTCTGTGGTCACGGGCTTGTACGAATCAGGAAATTCTTGTGGTTTATTGCATTGATTAAATACTTCGACTTAGGCCTCAAGGGTGAACACAGTTCAATATGACTTGCATTTTCTCATATATTTATGGACTTACTATTTTTAAGAAAGTCTTCACGCTGGTCATTGGATGGAACGATATGACATGGCATGATGGCGCAGTTAGTAGAGCAGCTGCCTCACAGAGCCAGAGACCCGGTTCGATCCCGACCTCAGGTGCGGTCTGTGTGGAGTTTTCCCGTTCTCCCTGTGAGCTCCATGTTGGTTCCTTCCATGTGCTCTGGTTTCCTCCCACATCCTAAAGACGTGTTGGTTTGTAGGTTAATCGGCCTCTGTAAATTGCCCCTTAGTCTGTAGGGAGTAGAATAACAGAACTAGTGAGAGGAGTGACAAAAATGCTGGAGAAACTTAGCGGGCGAGGCAGCATCTAAGGAGCGAAGGAAATAGGCAACGTTTCGGGTCGAGACCCTTCTTCAGACTGATGAGGGGTGATCGGTGATTGCTGTGGATTTGGGCTGAAGGGCCTGTTTCCATGCTGCATCTGAAGAACGGTCTTTTACCCCAGCACTTTCAATTTTTAATGCTGCTTTTGTTATTCACCTTTGTTGTCTTTCTGTTTTTGTTTCTGAAATTCAGAGTTCTTGTGAGTTTATTGTAACATCTGACTTACTTTATTCTCAGGTCAAACACAGTCATCCTTGTTGATGCTAAAGGGCATGTAACCTTCACAGAACGCTGCCTGCTCAAGCCCGAGACAAACCAATGGAAAGTCAGCTCCTACCAATTTGAATTTGAGACTTAACGGCTTTCCATTCAGCCGGCTGTGAAAAAGAAAGGAACAGGAAATAAAGTTGAATGCAAATGAAAGCATATTTTTGCAGATCCTGCAGGTTTCTTGGACACTGCAGATGTAAATGGTTGATTAAAACATGCTACTTCCTAGCAACAGCCTTGATTTTAAAGAGTCTTTGCTGCTTAGTATTCCACACAGTTGATGGTGCTTATTTGTGTGAGCACAACTTCTGTGAGGATATTTCTGTGTGTGTGTGAGCCTGGCTTTGTTTGTGCGTGTGTCTGTGGATGTTTCTGAGTGTGCGGGTGGGTGGATGCGTGCAATAGTGAGTGCGTCTACAAAACAGTGTTCTTGTGTTCAGAGTGTAGCCGGCAGCATCCGTGGCACAGCTGGTAGAGCTGTTGCCTCACAGCGCCCGAGGCCTGGGTTCCATCTTGGCCTCAGGTGCTGTCTGTGTGGAGTTTGCACTTTCTCCCTGTGACCACCTGGGTTTCCTCTGGGTACTCCAGTTTCCTCCCACATCCCAAAGACAACAGAGGTTAATTGGCCTCTGTAAATTGCCCCTCGTGTGAAGGGAAAGTAGGATAACCGAGAACCAGTGTGAACGGGTGATCAATGGTCAGCATAGACTCGATGGGCTGAAGGACCTGTTTCCCTGTGTATCTCTAATTTAAACTAAACTCTGATGCTTTAGTTACCGTTATCATTGTCCAGGACAATTATATTATTAGAAATACCCCATCTAATCTTATATTACTAATGCTTCAACCATTAAGTCATAATCTGTCAAATGGAATATTTTGAAAACAAACTTTTTTCTCATATTTTAATTATGATTTTGCCTCTGCAAGCTTTTCTACTCCTTTTACATTATTTCTTATTTGCAACAGACTGATAACTTATTAAATATGAACTGAAAATTATGCGAACACCCGATAATAATAATAATAATAATAATAATAACTTTATTTATAAAGCACTTTTAGGCAACATCAGTTACCACAAAGTGCTGTACATGGGAAATCAACAAAAAGTTATCACAAACTACTAAAACCATTAAGACGACAGGACTATAAAAACAGTAAAAAATTAAAAGACATTAAAAGCACTAAAACAGGAACAATGTCTCAGCCAGTGTCGAAAGCCAGTGAATAAAAGTGCGTTTTTAGGGAGGATTTAAAGATGGACAGTGAAGGGGCCTGTCTGATCTGCAGCGGCAAGGTGTTCCAGAGTGCTGGTGCAGCAACAGAAAAGGCTCTATCCCCTCTGAGCTTCCGCTCAGACCTTGGTACCTCAAGGAGCAGCTGATCCGCTGACCTGAGGCACCGGGTAGGAGCATATAGGTGGAGCAGAGATAGCAGAGATAACATCCTGAAACACCGACTTTCCACGGATGCTGCCTGACCTGCTGAGCGTTTCCAATATTTTCTGTTTTTGTTTCAGATTTCCAGCATCTGCAGTTTTTTAAAAAAATTTTCATTGACCTATTCCTTGGCTTTCCCATAACTGAGTAAAAGGATGTTTATCGGAGAAATATGATACTCGATTGGTATTTTTTACCCTCTGCCTTGTGGAGGGGATGTTTCACAGAGTACTCACAGCACTTTTTTTGTGCTCCCCGACACAAGTGATTTCAACCTAAGAATCAACTGAGAGCAGAAGAGACTGCAGATGCTGGAATCCATAGCAAAAAAGTGGGAGAGCTGCTGGAAAAATTGAGTGGGTCAGAAGGCATCTGTGGAGGGAAATGTCGAGTCAGCATTTCAAATCGAGACCCTTCATCTTCCATTGAGACCCTTCATGCCTCTAGTTTCAGCTGACTCTCAGTCTGAAGAAGTGTCTCGACCCAAAACATCACCTGGTCCTTTCCTCCAGAGATGCTGCCTGACCCACTGAATTGCTCCAGCATTTTGTTTCTATCACTGGAATGCTGCTGCACTCCACTGATCATCTCAGGAACATGTCAAGGAATAGTATTATTATCTTATATTTATCTCAAGACTGATGACGTGGAATAACCATTCGTACAAGGGAGTCAATATTATTATCAATGCACGTTTTTTAATAAAGAGAATTGAACAAATAAATGCACAACTTTTTTAAGGAAATGTGTTTTCCATATACAGTGCCCTCCATAATGTTTGTGACAAAGTCCCACCATTTATTTATTTGCCTCTATACTCAACAATTTGAGATTTGTAATAGAAAAAAATCACATGTGGTTAAAGTGCACATTGTCAGATTGTATTAAAGGCCATTTTTATACATTTTGGTTTCACCATGTAGAAATGACAGCAGTGTTTATACATTGCCCCCCCATTTCAGGGCACCATAATGTTTGAGACACAGCAATGTCATGTAAATGAAAGTAGTCATGTTTAGTATTTTGTTGCAGATCCTTTGCATGCAATGACTGCTTGAAGTCTGCAATACATGGACATCACCAGTTGCTGGGTGTCTTCTCTGGTGATGCTCTGCCAGGCCTGTATTGCAGCCATCTTTAGCTTATGCTTGTTTTGGGGGCTAGTCTCCTTCAGTTTTCTCTTCAGCATATAAAAGGCTTTCATGCTCAAGTGAGTTCAGATGGAGTGATTGACTTGGCCACTCAAGAATTGACCATTTTTTAACTTTGAAAAACTCCTTTGTTGCTTTAGCAATATGTTTGGGATCATTGTCTTGCTGTGGAATGAACCGCCGACCAATGTGTATTGAGGCATTTGTTTGAACTTGAGCAGATAGGATGTGTCGATACACTTCAGAATTCATTATGCTACTACCATTGTGCTACTACCATCCTGAAGAGTGTTTCTAATTTGTCGGACAGGTGTTTGGGGATTTTTCTTTATTATAGAGAGAATTCTTCTGTCATCAGTTGTGGAGGTCTTCCTTGGCCTGCCAGTCCTTTTGCGATTAGTAAACTCGCCAGTGCTCTCTTTCTTCTTAATGATGTTCCAAGCATTTAATTTTGGTAAGCCTAAGGTTTGGCTGATGTCTCTAACAGTTTTATTCTTGTTTCTCAGTCTGATAATGGCTTATTTGACTTTCATTGGCACAACTTTGGTCTTCATGTTGATGAACAGCAATAAAAGTTTCCAAAGGTGATGGAAAGACGTGAGGAAAGACGAGGTGCTGAGAGCTCTCTTATACCTGCATTAAGGAGGCATTTAAACACACTTGAGCAATTACAAACACCTGTGAAGCCATGTGTCCCAAACATTATGGTGCCCTGAAATGGGGTGGGACTATGTAAAAAAAACAGTTGTCATGTCTACATGGTGAAACCAAACTGTATAAAAATACCCTTTAATAAAATCTGACAGTGCACTTTATCGATATGTGATCTTTTTTCTATTTCAAATCTCAAATTGTGGAGTACAGAGGCAAATAAATAAATGATGGGTCTTTGTCCCAAATATTATGGAGGGCACTGTAAAATACAAGTATCATACTACATGTTAACTTTAAATGTGCCTCAATGGCACTTAAACTTTCAAGTGGACATGTCATTCTTCAGCCAACTATGAAGGGTATAATGTAGAAATAATGAACTGCAGATGCTGGTTTATTCCAAAGATAGACACAAAGTACTGGAGTAAGACAGTGGGTTGGGCAGCATCTCTGGAGAAAAAGGATGGGTGATGTTTTGGTTTAGACAAACTAAAGAAGGGTCCCGACCCAAATCATCACCCATTCTTTTTCTCCAGAGATGCTGCCCAACCTACTGAGTTCCTCCAGCATTGCATTTGATTCATTCTCATGGAGCAACCATATTCACTTCACCGTGTCTGCAGTTATGGCTTGCTCTGTGTCTTTATCAAAAACCTAATAAAATATGGAAGATGTCAAAACAGTCCCAGTGGAGTATGTTATTAAATTGTCCTTTCAACCCACATCTTTGATATTTTTTGCACAATTAAACTGGTTGTATTGCTCCCTGGGCCATCTCAGTAAAGGCTTGGAATGCAGAAGTTATAAATTAAATTCCACAACCTTTGCTGAATTAAACGACAATGTGACTGAGGTGAAAATGGTCATGGTTCCAAAAGCTGCAGTTGGTGCAGGTACTATAACAGCATTAAAAAGATAGTAAAGGCTTAGAGAGATATGTATGCGCCAAACAAGGACATATGGGACCTGATTAGAAGGGGCATTGTGGTCAGCATGGACTAGTTGTATGACTCTATGGATCTTTTGGTCAGAGACACTAGCTAGGACATGCCTGTGAGGGGGGGGTTTCAGACTGTTGAGGGTGGAAATAGGGTCAGGATCCATGCCGGAGGCAGCTGAATGTCTGCACTGCATATTGTTTAAGGCTTGTTAGATTCTTGAATAATACATGTGTCAGAGGTTATGGGGAGAAGGCAGGAGAATGGGGTTCGGAGGGAGAGATAGATCAGCCATGATTGAATGGCAGAGTAGACTTGATGGTTAATTTTGCTTCTATCTCTTATGATTTTAAGCCCACACTTGAAGAGGATCCACTTTACTGGATTATACTCAACCCCTGTGGAGCAAGGAATCAGTGCCTTCTGAGGGAAAGAAGAGTGGAAAAAAGGCAGGAAAATATTAAGTAGATGTTGTGGTAGGGGACAGACAACTTGAGTGAGGAATCTTGGTTCTAGTTTGCATCTGCAATTGGGGCATGTGGAATAAAGTTATTGAATTCACTTTGATCAGGCCAATGAGAGAAAGAAGGGTCTTGACACAAATCATCACCTCTTTTTTCCAGAAATGCTGCCTGAACAACTGAGTTACTCCAGCTTTCTGTGTCTCCCTTCAATGAGAGAGCAGTTGGTGCCAAAGGAGCAGAATGATTTCCATTTGCATCATTGGAACACAAAAAAAGCACGTGTAAAACATAGGGATTCACAAAACCAGATACTGGACTCTTGACCAAAACACAAAGTGCTGGAGGAATGCAGTGGCTCAGGCAGCATCTGTGAAGGAAATGGACAAACATTGTTTTGGGTCGGAACTGTTCTTCAGACTCAAGAAGGGACATGGAGGAAATATTTAGGTTGGTCAGAAAGAAGCAGGTTTAATCATCGACAATTAAATGAATGAGGGTTTTTTGGAGGTGCTTGACTCTCATGGGACATTATTTCTGATAAATTGCTGGAGTAAATCAGCAGGTCAGGCAGCATCATTTAGGGAATGGATGGAAGACTTTTAAAGTTGAGACCCTTCCAGCTAACTTCAACCAAATTCCTCCATCCTGTGTCCAAGCTTCAAACTTTGGCCCAGCCTGTGCCAAACCACCCTTTCTCCCAATGCAACCAACCATATCAGCCGAAGTCTAAAGCATTCATACCCATTCTGCTCACAGTTCCTTGCCCATCTACCAACACCACCCACATCAAGCACCGATTCACACAAATTCCACTCTTATCTCATTTTATTCTCCCCATATTCCCACCAACACTCCCCCGTATTCTGTAATTGACCTCAGGGTGATTTACAGAGCAACCTTCAAATCCGCACGTCTTTGTATCCCACGTAAGAAGAAACCCAAACAGTTACTGGGAGAACTTGCAGACTCCACACAGAGAGCAGCAAAGGTCAGGATTGAACTCGGGACACTTGTTGAACATTGAAAACAATGATTTTAGTCTGAAGAAGGGTCTGGATCCAAAATGAATGAACGAATGAATAAGTTGATTGGCCAAGTATTCACATACAAGGAATTTGCCTTGGTGCTCCACCCGCAAATGACAACGTGACCTACAGTGACAGTTAGGAATGACACTTAAAACATTAAACACTAATAATAAAACGTTATCGATTAAACATGAGAATTAACTGAAATACCAGATTTTTGATTATAGAATAGAGCAACTACTCGTGGGAAAAAAAAGCTGTTTTTATGTCTGGCTGTGGTAGCTTTGACAGACCGGACTCGCCTTCCAGAGGGAAGTGATTCAAAGAGTTTGTGGCCAGGGTGAGAAGGGTCAGAGATGATTTTGCCTGCTCGCTTCCTGGCCCTTGCTGTGTACGCCCTTGCAGTGAAATATCACTCATTCCTTCTCTACAGACATGATGCTGCCTGTTCCGCTGAATTACTTCAGCATTTTGTGTCTAACCCCTGATTTTATTTCAGATTTTCAGCAACTGCAATAAATAGAGAGATTAAACTCTGCTCCCTGTCAGAATAATTGGTGCAGCGGACCATCCATCTTGGTAGCGCACGGTAATTGGTGTAGCGGCACGTCCATCACCCTAGGGGCGGGACGAAGGCTGAAGTGGGCGGTCGATAGTCAATAATCCGGCCGGTTAATTGGTGAAGCGAGACATCAATCATTAAGGTGGGCGGGACGCCCAGCAGAGTGGGTGGACGTTATCCCTCTATCTGGCTGCCTAATTGGTGAAGCGAGACATCAATCATCAAAGGGGGCGGGATAACCGGCAGAGTGGGCGGACGTTATCCCTCTATCTGGCTGTCTAATTGGTGAAGCGAGATGTCCATCAGCCGAGGAGCGGGACACTCGGTAGAGTGGGCGGGCGTTAGTTATCTTTACGGGCGTTTGATTGGAGAAGTGGGACGTCAATCAGAAATAGATGACGGTGATTGGTCTAAGGTGGGGGTGGAGCGGGCCGTCGATCATCGGTGTGGGCGGGCTGTGGGAGCCGAGGCTGCGGGCGGCGGGCGCCGGGGCAACGGCGGGAGGGGGGGGGGGGGGGGAAGGAGAGGAGGCGATGACACTTTACCACGTTAGCGAGCGCGGCGGACACCACGGTACGTTGCTGGCGACCTGTGGCTGGAAGCCGCCTTCAGGTGCTGTATTCACCGCGGGAGTGGGTGGCGGGGGGTCGGCACCGGCACTGACGACGACGAGCGGCCTCCACTAGGCCTCAGGCCTCGCTGGGTTTCTCCATCCCCGTCGAGCAGCTGCAACGTGCGGCCTCGGTGCTCAGGCGGCGCTCACCGCGCCAGCGGCGGGAGGCGGGGGGCGGCCTCAGGCGGGGGCTGGAGGGGGAAGCCGGTGTTTGGTGCCTCCCCGCGGGGAGGTCGGCGCTGAGCCGGGCCGCAGCCTCGGGCCTGCACTCCTCCAGCAGTGGTGCGGTGCTGCCTCACCTTTAGCTGTACTATCTACTGCAGATACTTTCATCTCACTCCACCTCTGTCCACTGTATAGCTTTAAAATAAAGTCAAAATGCATTCTAACTTAATTGTATTTTGCATTTTGGCTTCTTGAAACACCACTTTTTATCCTGTCAATTGTTTTAACTAATTCAGGAGGCTGTAACTTTAATTTTATATTACCTTTTGGCGTTTTGATACTTCACTATTTAATCTGTCAATTGTTTTAATTAATTCAAAACATTCACGAAGGTCCTTAAACAACAGAACGAATAGTGTATCTTTAGAAGATGTTCGATTGTTTTGATTTAAAAAAATGAATTTTCTTAATACTAGTGATTTAAAAAAAAAACTGGTAATTCACTTTGTGGAACATTTATTGTATTCTGATTGTACTACTTTCGGTACAAACTTCTTTTGCATTTATTCTGGTTGTTTTGTACTGCTGATTTAAGTCCTTATTTCAAAAAGGATCAATATAAATTGTAAGTTGTGAATTTGGGTTATCTAACTAATCTAACACTGCTTTGATGATAATTAATGTGCCTTGAATGTGGGATAAATTCATAACTCAGTACAGTACATAGACACAAAATGCTAAGAGTAACTCTGCAGGACAGTGCATACAGTACATACATACTCCTTGTCTCCATAAATGCTGGTAAGGACCTGTTGTTGTGACTGGACTCTGCATGGTGGGCGAACTGGTGTATGTTTGTTTTGTAAACTTTCTAGCTAAATTATCTTAACCTTATTAAAACCTCCTGGATTGTAAATAATGTGAAGTGGGCTGTGGAAAATGACCGGTGTAAATTACCCAAAGTGACAAAACCTACTTTTTGTTAACAATATATAAAAGATAATGTAAATGAGCTTCCCTTCACGTTGTTTTGCTATAGGATCTTTCACGTCTGTCTAAGAGAACAGAAAGACTGCTGATCATTATCTTTCACTTAAGAAGGGAGAACCATGTAACAATCCAAGGGTGTTCCATGGTGCTATTCCATCAGACTGTATTTAATGTATCTGTGGAAGGTCCTGACCCGAAACGTCACCTATCCATATTCTCCAGCAATACTCTCTAACCTGCTGAGTCATTCCACCACTTTGTGTCCCTAGATTGTATTTAAGTCTTAAGAATGGGATTTGTGAAGTGGCATAGTTATGACAGCTAAGACTTTTGGTAGCTTATAATTAGGAGAAAATGATTAACAGTGTTTTATTTTATCTCTACAGATGACAAAGAGTAGAAGATGGTCCTGAGGATTCAAGATGATGAACTCTCTCTGATCCCAGACGTTGATTAAGCTGAATACATTGTGATTTTCAATAATTGAGACAGTGATGCTAAAAGCTGTCTACTTTAATGAAAAGAGTAATGTAGTCAGCTTAACTGAATCATCTGTAAATTGTGACTAGTACCATAACATTTAAATAATTCAGTTGGACTGATATATGTTTAATTCCTCCTTAATAGAGGATTAAGTAAGAAATTATTTATAGAATTAATTTTTAAAAGATGGAGATGTTTGAAAGCCTACCTCCTGTGGCCAAAGAGCCTTCAGTACCGCTGAAAGCTGAGCACCAACCGTGTCCCCCACCTCTTCCTCCAAGTGTGCCGCCGCCTCCACCACCTCCCCTGCAAACGTCCTGTGACGCAGAAGTTATGGACGTTGGCTCTGGTGGTGATGGACTTTCAGACACTCCCGCGGGGGATTGTAACGCGCCCAGCCTGGACCAGCATCAAGCGATGGAATCCACTGTCATTAACGACCAATTGACAGCAGTGTCGGGAAGCTGTCCACTGAATCCAAGAACAGCGCGCCACGCACCGGCTGTTCCCAAGTTTGCCCCCGATATTAATCTGCTCAAAGATGTTAAAGTCAGAGTAGTTTTTTCGGATAGCAGTAAAAGCAAAGACAGGCAGGTGGTGTATGCTGGCGTTCAGTCTGCTGGGAAAGGTACTGAAACTAGCAACAGCATGAATGGAGGTTTGCATGGCCCTCCTTTTGAAGGGAAGGGAGCAGTAGGGTCATTGGGTTTCTGTAGTAGAAGTACTGATAAGCAAGAAGTTGAAGACAATCAAGAGAAAAAAGTGGAATTTGCAGTGCTCGATGAACTAGACTTCCCGGAAAACTTCGAAACAGATGAAGTAGAAGGAGCAGGTTTCAAATCTGAAATGATCATTCAACAGGATCCCGTCGATGAAGAAGCTCTGAGTTACTCGTTTGAGGTATGTGAGCAGGGTTCAAAATACTCACGCGCACATGAGATTGCACGTGAAATGCCTTCCTTTCCTTTCCCAATCAGCCCCTAATGCCAGCCTTGTGCATGTAACGTTCTTAACTGCAATTGAGCCATTAATCATTTTCAATAGAGACACAATGGGCTTCGAAATTCTTACCGGATAAGATTTCAAGTCACAGTGATCATGTTTTCTGATTGTCCACTCAAAATTTACATGCATCAGGTAATATGTCTAGTATTTTGAACCCTGCGTCTTGTCCAGTCCACTGAGTGGCTCATCGTATCCATTTACAGAACTTTTAAATCTGGTGAAGAGCCAAAAAAGCTGACTTCCATTCATGGCACAACAAACCTGTTGATGCACGTAAATAGAAAAGAGGAAAAGACAGTCGGACAGGAAAGGTTTAGAGGGATGTGGGCCAGACGCAGGCAAACAGGTGAGCTTAGATGGGGCATCATAGGTGGCACGGACTAGTTGGGCAGAAGTGCCTGTTTCCGTGCTGTATTGGTAAATAATATCATGATTATTTAATGTACAATACTATGTTCGCTTGTTTCTGCAACTGGTCCCTCAATCAATAGCATGGAACGAACAGATGTACCAACTGCTGCATAGTTGTGATGCCAGTCCCTTGTCTATGAGTTGGTCAGTCGGAGTTGTGTCCACCCATCTGTAGGTGTGTATGGATGAACCAACTCTGAAGACTGACCAGAGCATTAGATAAAGCTCAGTACAATGATGGCATTGATCGCAGGCCGGAGCTCTAAACTCTGACAACGGAAGTGTCAAATGTGTATCTTTTGCATCTTCATTTTGTTCTTCGTAAGTGTTTCGATTTGAATTGACTTGCCCATTTTATAAAAATAAAACCATTGATTTATACAAATACATGAAGCTATTTTCAGTATTTAGAAATTTATTGTAATGCCAGAGACATCAAAATATTTAACGTGACTCCATATAATGTTTAAAGTCAAGATCTCCAGTGATATCATGCATGCTTAGACAATTTGGACTTATTCTTCAGACATGCTATAATGGTCTTTGTTTTAAGCCAGCATTTTGTGAATCACAGCTATGTGCATAAAAAAAAAACTAAAAATGCTTTTAAAGTTACCAGCATTTTTCATCAAGATGTTTCACCAAGAGTCTGTTTTAAAAAAATAATCTTAGTTGGAATGGAAGTTACCAGGGTGATGGTTCATGGTATCACCTGAAGCCATTGTACATCGAGGAAGAACTGATTTGGTTCTAAGCAGTTTGAAGATAGAAATGGACAAGCAGGCACAACATTTTAGAGTTAAATATCTCCCTGTCATCAGTGTGCCCCAGAGATCCTGGCCTACCTGGGTCACATTGTGGAATGAAGTGTATTGTGAATTCAGTGTGATTCGCTGCTGCTCGCTGTGGTTCAATTGAATCGAGGAAGTAATCTGAACGCAGCTGAAGTTCTTTTTAAAATGCCCCACTTAGAAATATTCACACTGTTACAGTAGGATGGCCTTTGATACTGTCTCTTGCAGGATGATTTTGATAACGATGTTGATGCCCTCCTGGAGGCGGTGCTGCCTCCTCCCAAAAAGAGGAAGCGGGTTGATGAGGATGTCGCAGGTGACAGTGACCACCAGACTGATGAAGAAACCAGCGTGCAGCCAATGATGACCAAAATTAAAACTGTGTTAAAAAGTAAGCAAATTATTCCACCAACCTTGCTTTCTCCTCTTTCCTTCTGAAAGTGTCGTAGTGCAGTTCCAGCCACTTATCGTATCTTATAATGTTTATCGAAATACAGAAAATAGGTGCAGGAGTAGGCCCTTCGAGCCACCACCGCCATTCAAAATGATCTTGGCTGATCATCCAAAATCAGTACCTCATTCCTGCTTTCTCCCCATATCCCTTGATTCTGTTAGCCCTAAGAGCTATATCTAACTCTCTCTTGAATACATCATGCAATATAGAACAGTACAGCACAAGACAGGCACTTCAGCCCACAAGGTCCGTGCCGATATATTTAAGGCAGCATCTCTAAAGGAATAGATGACGTGGGAAGTTGAGGGGAGATTTGATCAGAGTTTATAAATAGATGAGGGGCATAGATAGGATAGACCTTTTTCCCCCAGGGTGGAATTGTCCAACACACTAGAGGGCGTAGCTATAAGCTAAGACGGGGAATAATTTAATGAAAGTGTGCGGGGCAAGATTTTTTAACGCAGATTAATGGGGGGGGGGGGGGGGGGGGGGGGGGTGGGGTCTGGAACATGCTGCTAGTTGGTGGAGGAGACGGGTACAATGGTGGCGTTTAAGAGACTTTTGGATAGGCACATGGAATTGCAGGGAATAGAGTGATATGGATCATGTTCAGACAGATAAGATCAGTTCAACTTGGCATCATGTTCGACACAAACATTGTGGACCAAAGGACCCGTTCCTGTGCTGCACTCTTCTATGTTCTATAAGAATCCAAATGATCGTTTCTCACGAGAGGTAAAGAAGGGGAAATATTGGAGGCATGTTGAAATAACTGGAAAACTTTATGTTTCCAGTGGCTGATGTAATTTTGTCATGTGTAATTTGAATCCACTCGATGGGGAGTGTACTTTTATGTGACTGTAGGTGCTAATGATCCGTGTCAATTAGTTTTATTAAATTTTCATCTTTTGGTTTCTGTGTCCTGAAAGAACTAAGATATTTTGAATCGTAGTTGGCGTTATAATAATTTTAATTTCTTTAGATCGTGGGCGTCCACCGACTGAACCCCTTCCTGATGGCTGGATCATGACATTCCATAATTCCGGTATTCCCGTTTACCTGCACAGAGAAACTAGAGTAGTTACCTGGTCACGACCTTATTTTTTAGGAACGGGAAGCATCAGGGTAAGATGAACTAAATAATAATGCTGTACACTATTACACTTATTGTATGTTGTTGAGGTCGGTAACGATTTAAAAACAGTTCCATCAATACATGGAGGTCTTTTTTAGAAATTCATTCTTGGGTTAGTAGCATGAATGACAAAGCCAAAAGTTGTTGCTCATGAAATGGTGATGATGGATGTTCAGTCTCTGCGAACCTGCTGAAGTATTTACTTCATATGCTAAAGTATTCTTGTTTGGGTTAATTCGATAAGTGTTACAGTAGTTCTTGCACCTTAGTAATTTTGATCAGAAGTGAAGTAGATTACAGTCGATCCCGCATTTTGTTCCCCTACAATCACCTAGTTAGAAAAGTAAATGAGATGGCATAAAAGGCTAGCTTGTCACCACATGGGTTTTGGGTTGAATCGTATATTTTTAGCCAGCATTGTTTGACTCTGTTTCCCTATAAAGCCATGGGCATTTAAATACTGAAAAATCAGTCTGATATGTTAAGTTTCCCAAGTTGTGTTCTAACATTGGTATTATATCAATCTGATGGAGAAGGCGAAGCATTCCTTTTGTATTTCCCACCCTGCCAATCGTGGGAAAATAAATTGTTCTACAGACTTAAAAGTAATCATTTTGAAGAAAGTGGATCGGTTTGTAAACAACTTGGTTTGTTCTCTTGATATTTCTAGTTATAAAATCATGTATGTGTGCATGCTCTTATCCACTAGAATTATCAATTGAGCAACCAACATATTTTACAGACATTCCTAAAACAATTTTTGTTTGTTTCTTCAATCCATTATTAGTCCACACTGATGCTAATTTTGATTCCTGATGTTTCTCCTTTTCATTATCTTAAAACTAGCGCGTAATTTGCTTATAGAGATCGTGTGTTACTTCTGTGAGGTGTTCTGTTATAATTTGTGTCGCTTTTGGCCAGAAAATTACACTTTTTTGTATGAACGTACAGTCTGCAGGTTTGGCTCTTAATTTGCTGTTGATCGATGTGCAGTCAGATAGTCTTGAAATGATGAAAAGGGACACCCAAACGCTGGAGTCTCAGTGTTGTCAGCCAGCATCTGTGGAGAACATGGATAGATGATGTTATGGATCAGGACTCGTCTTCAGACTCTGAAGAAAGGTCATGTCCTGAAATGTCACCTATCCATGTTTTCCAGAAATGCTACTTGACCAGCTGAGTTACTCTGGTATTTAGTTTCTGTATTGGTTACATCAGTATCTGCATTTTCTTGTGTCACCAGAGATGAAACGATGTCCCACCTTTGTGTCTTTTCAGTACTTGAAGCCGTGGCTTTCATGCAACAGCTCTCTCTTCTTCATATCTTGCATTTTGTTGTATTTACCACATGTCTTGTATCATCCTTGCAGATCAGTGTTTTGTAAATTTCTTTCTTGTTTCATGCAGAAGCACGATCCTCCCCAGAGCAGCATTCCCTGTCTACACTATTTAAAGATGAGAGACCAAGAGCAAGAGCAGAATATGGCGGCCAGCAATGGTGAGGTAACCAAAGTGACCATGAATGGAGATTTGTCCCCAGACAAAGTTCAGAATGCTGCTGTAGAAATAATTGAGGAAACAGACTGCACTGCCACTGAGCAAAACTCTGTCACTAATTCAGTATCTCTCAGTAGCTCAGGGGCAATGAACTCTAAATCCTTGGAAGAACGAGAAGCCTTGGGTGGAATCATTGCAGCAGGAGCCCTGGGGCAGGTGAAGGCTAAAGTAGAAGTATGCAAAGAAGAATCTATTGGTAAGATGATGATCCTTATCTGGAATAGAATGTGGTCTTTCGAGCTGAGTATGTAACTTTTCCTATTCTCTTCTGCTGTGTGTGAGTGAGAGAGAGAGACCTCCACATATTTAAGAGAATTTGCTGTTGGACATTTCCACATCTTATTTTAGAGACATAAGATAACTCATCAACTTTTTTGTTGCATGCTTTCAATCCCTTTCGTAAGTATTAAATCCACACTAAGCTATCCTATAGGGTCATAACCAAAAATAATGTTTCGTAATATATTAAAGGCTTTTGTCTGTCTCATTTTAGTGTTGAAAATTTATTATTTACCATTACCATTACCATGGTACATTACCATTGCTGTACCTGTTGTAATATGCTCTAAGAGTTCCCAATGAATATGAATAATAATGTAATCATGCAACTTACTTTGTGCTTGCAATTTGTGAATATGGCCTTCATGATGGCATAATATTTCTGACAGAACCCTTGTTACTGTCCTCAATCTGATTTTTGTGTATTAAGTCCTCATTTCAAGAGGTGCTGCAAATTCCTGAAGTATTCCACAAATCTCTTTGGAAGATTCATCTGGTCATTTGGGTTTTATTGCTGCAGAATAGTATATTTTTCCTCTTCCAAGCAATTTTTAATTAACCCAATTACGGTCTTTGGAAATTGGATGTAGTGGTGTGTTTAATGCAGCTTCCCAAATGCACATCTTGTGCCTGGCAGAATAGATAAGTTCACTACTTTCTACTTTTCTCTTTTCCATTTTATTGTCGACACATTTTATTTAAAAAAAAAAAAAATCAACCGAATTTCCAGTCATTGAAGATTTTAAAAAATACTTGGAGAAGCGCTTTGATTTTGAACAAGTCACTGTGAAGAAGTTCAGGACCTGGGCTGAGCGTCGGCAGTTTAACCGGGAGATGAAGCGGAAGCAGGCAGAAGCCGAGCGACCAATTCTGCCGGCTAATCAGAAGCTCATTACTCTCTCTGTTCAGGATGCACCCACAAAGAAAGGTAACAGAAATGTGTATAATTTTCACTAACTTTTGCTTTGAACTCTACATTTCTGTAACATTTTCTAAAAAGTACATTTATGTTCTCTGTGCATTCATGCATAAATCAAAGGCTGACTTTTTGTACCCCATGTATCTATAGGCATGTTGATTTTGATCTTGATGTCCAATTTTTGAAGCTGTCAGTTTTACCTCCATGGCCCCTCCCTTCCCTCTTCTCCCCTCCACCACAGACATACAAAGTACACTGTATGATGATGCAAGTACGCGCACACGCACACACGCACACGCACGCTCACATTAAAGGTAGACCAAGGGTCTTCAATAAGGTAGATAGTAACTCAGACTGCGCTCTGGTTGTTAGTCGGATGGTTCAGCTATAATGCAACTGAACCATCCTACTGAGAGCGGTCCTGAGCTTCTATCTTCCTCGTTGACTATCATAGGACTATCTTCAATTGGACTTTATGGGATTTTATCTTGCACTAAACGTGATGCCCTTTATCATGTATCTGTACACAGTGGGGGATAGCTCGATTGTAATCATGTATAGACTTTCCGCTGACTGGTTAGCAAGCAACAATAAGCTTTTCACTGTACTTCGGTACACGTGATAATAAACTGAAGGAAGCTTCTCTGTCCCCAATCCAAGCCCCACGAGAGCAGAAAAGATTGTTTTCACAAACTGGATATTTTAAGTCCTCCCATTTTGACTAGGCTCATCTGGTCATGTTGACAGATTAATAGCATGAAGAGTTCAATTTAATATGCTTGTTTTAATATTTATAATGTTTTGCAGTTGGAAATTGTGTAATAGACTGCTGTTGGATTTTTTGTGTATTGAAAAGATGAGTCGTATTAAACTGTAGGAATGACAACCAACATTTCTCAGTAGCCAGTGCTGTATGAGCATAAAATGTGTTGTTTTAGTTGCAAAGCTCTACTCTTCTGTATTGTGTGCAGGATTACCTGGGCTTGAGGGCATCCCTCTGATTTAATTTCTGCCTATATGTGATTCATAAAATGCAAAGTTCCCCAGATATGTGTTATCAGGCATAAACTTGACCATGGTACTCCAGCCCAATACTTTCAAAGGCCCAGTTACACTCTCATTACCCCAGTCATTCCCTCATCTCCCCTTCAGTTACAGTTTAGTTTATTGTCATGTTTCACTTACAGTGAAACATTTTTTGTTGCGTGTTATCCAGTCAGCGGAAAGACTACATGATTACAATTGAGCCATTTACAGTTTATGATACATGATAAGAGAATAGCGTTTAGTGCAAGGTAAAGCTGTCATAGTCCTATTGAGAAATTTCTCCTGTTGGATTGGAAATACAAAAGCTTAGAAGCATGAATACTAGATTCACAAACAGCATCTTCCCCCCCCCCCCCCCCCCCCCACTGTTACCAGACTATTGAACAGACTTCTCGTGAGTTGAAGGGTGTAGTCCCAATCTCACAATCTACCTCGTTATGTTTAAGAAGGAACTGCAGATGCTGGAAAAATCGAAGGTAGACAAAAATGCTGGAGAAACTCAGCGGGTGAGGCAGCATCTATGCATCTCGACCCGAAACGTCACCTATTCCTTCGGGGTCTCGAGCCGAAACGTCGCCAATTCCTTCACTCCATAGATGCTGCCTCACTCGCTGAGTTTCTCCAGCATTTTCATCTGCCTCATTATGATCCCTGAATTTTTTTTTTCTTCTTTTTTCGTATTATGTAACACAGGAATGGCTTCATCTTTGACGTGTACTTTGTCATAACTTGTTTAGTTATTGGTTGGCTTGCAGCTGCACCACAGTATTCATTGCCTTATTGTTGCTTTATTGTCTATTATCTATTGTCCGGTGCTTCCCTGCAATTCCATTGAACTCCAAATCAAGAAAAGCTGTGATCTAGAATATTAAAGATGCACAGAATGACCTTGCAGGAAATTTGAGTCATAAAATAGACAGATTGTATAATGAATAATGAACCGTAAAATATAAAATGAGTGGTACTGTATATATTGCATTAATCATCATTATTTGGACGACCATTTAATGAAAATTTGATTGAGCAAATATGTGGCATTTATCATCAAGTGTGTGATTTATTTCAGAAAGGATGAATGATTAATTTTGTGGTAGCACTTAATCTGGATATTATATTGTGTTTAATTAAATTTTATGACTTAATATTCCAAACACATCTCACAGGGGCTTAAAACTGCTTCTGACTGAAGTTTTTCATTTAGAATCTTGTAATTTCATTGTCAGAGTTTGTCATTAATCCAAATGGGAAATCGGAAGTTTGTATACTGCACGAATATATGCAACGGGTCCTAAAAGTTCGCCCTGTTTACAATTTTTTTGAATGTGGTAAGTTACCTTTTGTAAGTATTGCTTTCAAAGAATTATTAAGTGTTCTGCTCCATTTGCCTCTGAAACAGCAGCAGGCTTCACTCCAATGCTGTGGTGGGCACACCATTCCCAGGGTTTTTTTTTTTCACTATTTGAGTCCTAACATGTATGAATAGTTGGACGAACTTGGATTGTTTTGTCTGGAGCATCGGAGACCCAATTCTTTTTAATAAATTAATGAGATGGAGTAGACAAGTCAGAAACATTTCCCCCAGGGTGGAAAGGTCAAAGACTAGAGGACATAGCTTTAAGGGAGAGGAGCATAGTTTAAAGGAGATGGCCGGAGGAATGTTTTTTGTTTACACACTGTGTGATGGGTGCCTGGAACGTGCTGCCAGGGCTGGTGGTGGAGGCCAATATGATAGTGGCATTTAAAAGGCTTTTGCATAGCAACATGGATTTGCAGGGAATGGAGGGATATGAGTCACATGCAGGCTGGGGATGTTAGTTTAATTAACATCAGGTTCAGCACAGGCACTGCAGACCAAAGGGATTTTTTTCTGTGCTGTACTGTTCCATTTTGTATGTAATTAATGTACACATGCTGCTGTAATACCAGTGCATAGCATTAAGAGGTGGTTTTCACTGCCTTGGATGTGGACAGCGATAGTGATGGAAGTTTGGATGTCCTTATGAGAGGTATTGCCCAACCATTCTGGAACTTGCCCACTTTCTTGGTATCCTCCTGTTGTCCAGTGGGTCCACAGAACTCTGTGTCCGAGCTGAATCTCCTGGCCTTAGCATCACAGATGACCTCCCCTACGAGTGATCCAGGCACTGACAATATAAGTCGATACACCTACAATGTTGGATTGTTCTGTGTGAATGGGCTCATGAGGATGCCTGCCTGCCTTGTGAGAACCTTCGGAGCAGGAGGTCCGATTCAGTGAGTTCTCATGAATAATGTGGGGTGGCCTTAACTCAGTGAAATCAGGGATATGGTGAAACATTGGGCTCTTGAAACATTTTTTTTGTAACTCAACTTGTGAAAGTTTCTTTAAGTCTAAAAAGTTGTTCTTAAAAGCAATAACTTTTTTTAATTGAAAAGACCATGTTTTTTTTCTATTTCCATTTTAGAATTCCCTTAAATTCTGCCGATTGTCAGAAACACCTATTGATCCACTTTGAATCAGCCAATTGGTCTGATGATGTGGGTGTAGATAGCTTATTACTGCAGCCCAAGGCACTTTTAAATTTACCTTTCCCATAATTTAAAGTCATTACCAATTGACTTTACAGGCGTTTGTTATTGACTATTAAAAGTGCTGACTCCAAATTCCCCCTGCAATTCAGACTGAAATCTCTTGTTGAAAGGATGTCTTTATGTGCAGAGGAGTCACGTAGGGCTTGCTGGGAGTAGCTTATTGTTGCTGAGTTTTCAATAGTAGCTCAGCCAGAGCAACAAGGGCCCAAGGTAATATTGCATTCATAACAGTACAACGGTGGCATATTGGTGCAGTGATAGAGTTACTGAATTAGTACCAGATACCCCGTTTCTATCCTCACCATGGGTGCTGTCTGTTCGAAGCTTGTACATTCCTGTGACCTCGTGGGTTTTCTCCGGGTGCTCCGGTTTACTTCACACTCCAAAAACGTACAGGTTTGTGGGTTAATTGGCTTTGGTAAAATTGTAAATTGTCCCCAGTGCGTAGGATAGTGCTAGTGTACGGGGTAATCACTTTGCGGCACGGACTCTGGATAGAAGGGCACTGTTTCACTGCACCTCTAAAGTCTAAATTACAGCACTGAAACAAGCCATTTGGCCCACAATGCCTGTGCCGAACATCATGTCGGGATCAACTCTTGTCGTCCGAAATGTAATCCATATCCCCCCCCCCCCCCCCCCCCCCAATCCCTGCAAATCCACGTGCCTATCGCAAGGTCTCTTTAAAGCCACCATTGTATCCGCCTCCACCACTGTCCCTGGCAGCGGGTTTGCCACCTGTGAACGAATGAATGAATAAGTTTATTAGCCAAGTATTCACAAACAAGGAATTTGCCAAGGCTGCATATATATATTAAAAAAATAACTAGCCCCACACATCTTTAAACTTTGCTCCTCTCACCGTAAAAGCTTTATGGGCATTTATTTACAGCAATTCTTTCCTATTTGATACTTGATATAAAAATCAATAAAGTTCGCAATTTAAAATGTTAATCTTTGGAAGATCCAGCTTTTTGTAATGTCCATTGGATGTTGGTATGAAAATGGTCATAACTTTTTTAATACTAATATGAAAAGTTGGTAAGCTATCAAGCCAACCTCACATGAGCGATAATTGCAACTTTGCCAAAATCAAGCCAACCACGCATGAGCGATAATTGCAACTTTGCCAAAATGAGCATCATCCTGAAACGTTTTGTGCACATAAAACAACGGTGTATCTGACTTGGGCTGTGTTGAAAATTCTCAACCCCACAACTATGGGCAGTGGCATTTGTGGAATTTAAATAGTACCGTTCACTTAATTGGTTGAGCCTTAAACTATTTGTCTTTTGTTCATCGGCTTGTTTTTTTCCAAATAAAAGTGTACAATTTTACTGCAATCATTAATGCAAAATGACTAATTCAAACCTGCCATTTAAAATTATTAACAATAGTTTTTTTTCCTATATATTTTAACATTTACATCCTGCATTTGCTTCAGAAAATCCAAGTGATCCTTTTGGAGCCTCGGTTGTTATCGATGGAGTCACCTATGGTACAGGAACTGCCAGTAGCAAAAAACTTGCAAAGAATAAAGCTGGTAATGATTGTTTATTATAACTTAATTGCTGTTGGCAATAGTGGAGACAGATTCAATTTAGTGTTAAAAAAGAGCTAGTTAAAGTCAAGCTCCAATAATTGGGTTTGGTGGGATTTCTGGCCCATTGGAGTTATTAATTCCCCAATGCACTTGTGTTTTTAAGCTGTCATCCAGTATTGCGTTGAAAACTACGATACAATACGATAGAACTTTATTTATCCCAGGAGGGAACTTGGTCTGCCAACAGTCATAAGTCATAACAGTCATAGTTGCAACTGTAATAGGTTGCATCAGGAGAGCACATGGACTAGGCACCCAGTGGAATCGGATGAGAGTGCAAAACATTCCATGGTGATCTCGTCAGTGCCAAACGTCAGGGTTTTCGGATGACAAATTATTGTCACTGTACTATTCCCTGTGCTATCTGGAAGGAAAGAATTGGCAGATAACGGGTGAATGTGGGCAATTAGGACCGGCTAGGTTCCTATTGCATTCTCACGCTTACCTGAGTCGCACCGGATCCCCAGGTTTCATGCTCCACTAATGATTCTTACTAAGTTCACTGGAGAATTCAGCATCACCGGTTCCTCGCTCCCCTCCATTGAGTCTGTCCAAAGCAAGCGTTGTCTGCGGAGGGCGCTCAGCATCGCCAAGGACTGCTCTCACCCCAACCATGGACTGTTTACCCTCCTACCATCCGGGAGGCGCTACAGGTCTCTCCGTTGCCGAACCAGTAGGTCGAGGAACAGCTTCTTCCCGGCGGCTGTCACTCTACTCAACAACGTACCTCGGTGACTGCCAATCACCACCCCCCCCCGGACACTTATTATTATTTATTCAAATCATTTGCTATGTCGCTCTTGCAGGGAGATGCTAAATGCATTTTGTTGTCTCTGTACTGTGCACTGACAATGACAATTAAAATTGAATCTGAATCTGAATTCATTGTAATTCCATGTGGACACAAGGAACTGCAGATGCTGGTTTACAGATAAGAGACAAAGTGCTGGAGTAACTCAGCCAATCAGGCAGTATTATTTATTAGATTATTGTCATGTGTACTAGGGTGCAGTGAAAAGATTTTTGTGTGCTATCCAATCAAATAAAAGACGATAGATGATTACAATCAAGCCGCCCACAGATATGGAGTGCAAGGTCAAATCCAATGAAGTCCAATTATAGATAGATTGAAGGTTCCGATGAGGTAGATGGAAGGTCAGGAATGCAACTGGAGAAAATTGATGGGTGACAATTTGGGTTGGGACCATTTTCAGGATCCCAACCTGAAACAGCACATATCCATATTCTCCAGAGATGCTGCCTGACCCGCTGAGTGACTCCCGTGCTTTGTGTCTTATTTTTCATTATACCGTTCGTTTGGACAGGCTGAATGGCTTCCTCCCTTGCTGTGAATGTTCTCTGATTTCATCCTTGGAGGATACAAGCTCTTTCCTGAGCATAATTTTATAAATGTATTCAGTGACCTAAATGTACCTTCTAATTTGACGCGATCCCCTTCCTGGAATTTAGAAGTATAATTTTGCATGCATTTTTCTTGTCTACAGTTATAGTGCTCTTTCCGTGTTGTTTCTAGAAAATGAACAGGTTTGAAATCTATTCGCCATAGGGCATCATTTCAACAGTTTGTTCATCTGTTAACTTTGCAGCTCGTGCTACACTGGAAATCCTCATTCCTGACTTTATCAAACAGACCACTGATGAGAAGCCCAAAGACAGTGATGAGCTTGAGGTAAACGCAATGTAGTGCAATTCTATTTCTTGTTTTCCAATGGGACACAAGAGTACTATGTAAGAAATGGGATTAGATAGTGTGGCCCCTTGAGACCAATCTTCCCTTCTGTAGGATTTTGGCTGATCAGTTCCTGGCCTCCACTTTCCTGCTTGGTCCTTGTAACCCTTCATTCCCAATGTGCCCCCTTCTTCAGACAGGCATACTTTGAATCCTGTATTGTAATACCACTTGTTTTTCTAAATTCCACTGAGTACAGGCTCAATCAATTCCTTTAAAATTCTATCAATGTCAGCCTTCCACTGTTCTCCAGGGTAAAGAATTCAATTTATTCTCCTCTGAGAATAAATTCTCTTTATCACAATCTTAAACCCATGACCTCTTATTCTGAGACTGTGCCTCTCTGTTCTGACAGATTGCCTTTGAATCTTAAGTTTCAATAAGATCACCACTATATCCAATGAGTATAGACTCAAACTTTCCTCATAAAACAACCCTTCATCCCGGAAACCAACCTGGTGTACACTCTCCAAACTGCCTCCAATTTAGATACATTTCCCCTGAAATAATCAATGAGATTATTGCACGATCTCTCTGATATACAATATCATTTTCTCCAATAAAGTTTATTATTGCATTTCCGACCATCGAAGACCCATACACTGGTTCTATCCTACACACGAGGGATAATTTACAGAAGCTAATTAACCTACAAACCGACTCGTCTTTCAAATGTGGGAGGAAACCAGAGCACCTGGAGAAACGCACGCGGTCACAGGGAGAAAGTACCAACTGTGTACACACAGCACCCATAGTCAGGAACAAACCGGGATGTCTGGCACTATAAGGCAGCAAATCTACCAACGCACCACTGTGCAGCTCTGGCGTGCGCTGTCGCCCTTGTCATTTCACTCCTGGGGAGGAGATTCTGACTCTCTACTCTCAAGTTAAGTCACATTTATTTATATAGCACATTTAAAAAACAACTCTCGTTGGCCAAAGTGCTTTGCATTTGTTATAAGAATAGCACAACAAAACAAGCTACATACATATATACATGTAGCCCTCACTCGGAGGACGTCAGGAAAGACTTGGGGGTATAGATAAGTCTTTAGTCTTGACTTAAAAGAGTCGATGGAGGGGGCAGTTCTGATGGAGCACAGTGGTGCGTTGGTAGTTTTGCTGCCTTATAGTGCCAGAGATCCCGGTTTGTTCCTGACTATGGGTGCTGTCTGTACACAGTTGGTACTTTGTCCCTGTGACCGCGTGCGTTTCTCCAGGTGCTCTGGTTTCCTCCCACATTTGAAAGACGAGTCAGTTTGTAGGTTAATTAGCTTCTGTAAATTGTCCCTCGTGTGTAGGATAGAACCATTGTAGAAATGGAGAATTTTTTTGGCTCTTTTCTTGGTCTATCAGCATCTCAGAACCACAAAGCTGAAGTAGAAGCAAGTCATCCTCAATCCTAGGAACTAAACAGTTACTGACTGAAAATAATAATCACAGAATTATCAATACACACTTAGCAGTGCTTACAACAAAGCCGGTAACATCTGCTGACCTTTATGCATTTATTAATTCATACAAAACCTTCCAGAAGGATTCCAACTCCAGTAATGAGGACCTTGGTGAGTTGCTGAGTTTAGCTGCACAGCTGCTAGAAATCTTTAATTCCACCAGGGACTTCCTGTTATTTCTTAGAATGAAAGATGGTGTTAATATTTTCTGGATTTGTGAAGTTTGTCATGTAAAATCCATTTGTCTTCTTGCTCCTTCCCCTCTAACCAGTCCATCCATAAGCTGGGATACTGTCACCTCAACCCTCCCCTGCAGGATGTTGGACTGTCTGTGGAACTGGTGCGCTGCAATGCTGAGAACTATATTGTATCTTTCCCTTCACTCTACCTATTATACGAGTTGGGCTTGATTGTATTTCTGTGCAGTATTATCTGATAGCAGCTTGGTACATGTGACAGTAATAAACCAAAACCTAATATAACTTTTGAAATATGAAGTTTGATCCATTAGCAAAAACTCGAGGGAAACAAATAATCTCACTAGCCAAAGGTTTTGAATCTTTGTCATTCATTATTCATGGCTTTTGATGATTAATGTTCATGTTTAGAATGAGCACAGGTATAAAGAATATTGGGCCTATGTATCTCCAGAAGAGTTAAGACAACGTACAGTAAGCCCTGTTTGGCTTTTTTACATTCTGTTACATCTCTCATAAACTACCTGTACCTATTTTCATCTTTGTTCAATCAAGGATTGATTATGACAGGTGTGGAGAACTGAAAAGGAGAAACAAACAGGAAAATAGAAAGTGCAGGGGAGCTTATGGAATGTGATTAGAAGGATGAAGAGGGGGTAAAGCATGAAAAGCAAGTAAGAAGGAAAATCCCCCCCCCCCCCCCCCCCCAGCATATTCAAGGCAAGCTGGTAACCAGGGAAAGAGCGGGGCCTGTTGGGGATCAAAAAAGCTGTGTGTGTGTTTGTGTGCGTGGCATGTTGTGTGGCGTGTTGCAGATGCTGGTTTAAACATAAACAGATAGACACAAAATACTGGAGTAACTCGGCGGGACAGGCAGCATCACTGGAGAGAATGCGGTGCGAATGTGTGCATGTGTTTAGTTTATTGTCAAGTCATGTGTACCTCGGTACAGTGAAAAGCTCAGAGAAAGACAATACATGATTACAATCGACCTACTCACAGCTTACCGATGCATGATAAAGGGGATAGCGTTTAGTGCAAGATAAAGCCAGTAAAGCCAGTAAAAAATGTGATTCTTTGAGCTCCGTCTCCTGCAACCTCACAAATCTCCATCTTTAAACCTCCACCTGGGAGGTACGGTGGCGCAGCGGTAGAGTTGCTGCCTTTCAACGCTTGCAGCACAGGAGACCCAAGTTTGATTCCGACTACGGGTGCTGTCTGTGTGGAGTTTGCACATTCTCCCCGTGACCGTGTGGGTTTTCTCCGAGATCTTCGGTTTCCTCCCACACTCCAGATGTACAGGTTTGAAGGTTGATTGGCTTGGTATAAGTTTAAATTGTCCCCAGTGCGTGCAGGAATAGTGTTTGTGTGGGGGGAATCGCTGGTCGGTGCGGACTCGATGGGCCGAATGCCCTGTTTCTGCGCTGTAACTCTAAACTAAACTAAATATCAGCTTGTGCCCTTTGGTGTTCTTGCTTAAGCCAAATAGTCTTGGCTTTGTCTGCAAATGTGTCTGTTGCGTTCCTCCATGGAAACGTTCCTTTTTTTCCCTCCTGACTCTTCTGTCAATACTCAGCATTCACCAAATGTCATGGACATATCTACTAAGCCTTTAAAATAAATGGAGGCAGTAGTCTGCCCTTTTCTCCTTCAGTTTTTTAAATCCAAAATAGCTCTCCCCTTGAATTAACAATGGGTGAAGTAAGTGTGTGTGGGAATTCATCTTGTCATCCACATTTAATTTTAAAATATGTGGGTGTGATTAATGTGCATCTGTCTATGGTGAGCATTGTATCATTTGTGTGTGCCATGCTTAATATCAAGGTGCATTACTATTGATAATTTAGCCTTTTCATTTAAATGCTGTCATACAATGGTTTGGAAACAAAAACGTTTAAATCTCCAAGTACTATTATGAATTACTTTTCTTAAATACTGTCTTATTTGATTATGTTTGTTACCAGTAAGGAGGAGTGTATTTAGATATAATTTTGCTTGAATATTTATATGTCATGGTCTTTTGAACATGGTCAATTTAACATGGTCACTTATGAATTATATCTTTGTCATCCTCCTATTTGTGAATTGTTGCCTGCTGGATATTAGCATTCATGTGCTTCAGCAGCCCCTGAACGCTTCACCCTAGAAGTCGATCTATCTGAACGTGAGTGGGTTTGATGACTGCCTTTCCTCTGACACCATCTATAAATACTCACTTCCCAGCGAAGGTCATGAAATAGCTGTTGAGCATAAACATGGCAGATTCTCCCTTCCCTTTTGTCCTGCGACATTGGAATGTTGAGAATGAACCCGTTTTGATTGTTCAAATCCCCAGTCATGTGATTAATTGTCGTGTGTACCGACAGCAGAACAATTCAGCAGCATAGCCGGCCTGTAAACACAATACATATGGATAATGTGTAATAAACTAAAAAAAATCAATAAATTAATAACTACAAAACTGATGCAAAGAAATCCATACTCAGTGCAGAGAAGTTCATGGTTGAGGATAGTGTAATGTTACTTTTTTGCATATCTTTCATTCATTTGTTCTATGTCACTACATCATCGTCTATAACTCTTGTTTCGCTTTTCCAAGACTTTCATTCTGAAGAAGGGTCTCAGTCCAAAATGTCACCCATTCCTTCTCTCCAGAGATCCTGCCTGTCCCGCTGAGTTACTCCAGCTTTTTATGTCTAAGCCAGAGCTGAGCCTTGGCTGATTGACTCAGTGTACAGAATGTTATTGGCAAATCCATCTTTTTGCCTTGGTATGCAGCAGATGATGTGACTAAGATGATGAGCTGGACTCTCACTGACAAAGCTGCACACCTTGTGAGAGTTAGTTTCTTTATCTGTCATTTACAACCCTCAACCTTTTGTCAAAGAGTCAAACAGCACAGAAACAGGCCCTTTGGCTCGATTCGACCATGAGGTCCCATCTGCTTGCTTTTGGCACATCCCTTCAAACCTTTCCTATCCATGCATCTGTTCAAGTGTTTTTTGAATGCTGGTGTGTTTTAATATCTGCCTTATTTACCTCATTTGGCAGCTTGTTCCATATTCCCACCACTCTCGAAGTGAATAATTGCCCCTCAGGTTCGTTGTAAATATTGCATCTCTCACTTAAACATGTCCTCTTGTTTTTGATTCCCCTACCCTGGGTAAAAGTCTCTGCATTCACACTATCTATTCCCCTCATAATTTTATGAGATCACCCCTCAGCCTCCTGCGCTAAAAGGAATAGCCTGCCCAACCCATCCCTACAGCTCAGGTACAGGTAACACCCTTGTATATCTTCTCCACACTCTTTCCACCTGAATGACATTTTTCCTGCAGTAGCGTGACCGAAACTGAACACGGCCCTCCAAATGCGGCCTCACCACCAAATTGTACAATGGTACTTTTTTTTTTTACGCTGTTCACTTTTTTTTTAATCTCCCCTCTCAGTTTAGGAAAAATCCCTTTGATCTGTTTTTTTTTGTTCTCTTGATGCAGATTCTCAGTGCCATCTGGCGGCAGTACATTTGATGCACCATAAATTAACAATTGTACTTTTTTTTCTCTTTTCTTCTTCTGTTATGTACTATGTTTACATATCATGTTGTGCTGCAGCAAGTAAGAAATTCATTGTCCTATCTGGGACACATGACAGTAAAACACTCTTGACTCTTGGTATTCACTGATCTTTAAAGTAGAGCTCAAAATGAACGCTGAATAGTGTGGCTCTGCTTGTGGAATAGTAATGTGGATTTCATTGTATTGTAGTACTTCAACCACATCAGTATTGAGGACTCAAGGGTGTATGAACTGACCAATAAAGCTGGACTGTTGTCACCATATCAAATTCTCCATGAGTGCCTTAAGAGGTAAGCCAGAAAATTGTAGTTTCCTCCACCTGGTCATCAGTCTGACATTTGCCTTGATCTCTCTGACCTCCTGGTCCTCCACAACTTCCATGTCTGATTTTTATTTCAAATTATAAGAAACAAGTTGAGTTCAATATATTTTTGACACAAAGTGCTGGAGTAGCTCAGTGGGTCAGGCAGCATCCCTGGAGGACATTGATGGACCCTTCTGATGAAGAGACCAACACAAAGTGTCACTTCTCCATGCTCACCATGGATGCTGCCTGACTCCATCTTATTCCTTCATTTTGTGTAGTTTCTAGTAAACGCACATCTGCACTCAGAGGGTGAATCTGGAATTTATGTGGAGACCAAGTCAACAGATATTTTCAAGGCAGGGATTGACAGATTCTTGATTAGTAAGGGTGTATAAGGTTATGGGGAGAAGGCAGGAGAATGGGGTTGAGAGAGAAAGATAGATCAGCCATGATTGAATGGCGGAGTAGACTTGATGGGCCGAGTAGCCTCATTCTATTCCTTGAACTGATGAGGTGCACAGCCATACAATGTCACATTTGGCATTTGCCGTATGATGAAGCTGATAATATGCCTATGTAAAAAATGTCGGTATTAAATCCCTAAATAAATCTTTAGGTACCTATATAAAGGGAGCATTAAATGTAAATATGTTTATGAATGGGGAACTCCAGTGTAAATGCTGGTATTTCTAATGGAGAATGGACAATACATTTGTTGGCATTATGTATTACTGGATTGATGGACCAGCTGAATAAATTCACTCTTTGCAGGACCATTGTGCGTCTAGAATTCATGTTTATACATGACAAGAGTCTCGAATGTTTACTTTGTATGAATTTACTGGAATCAGTTTTGACTCGATGCCTTAGTTCAGGCTAAATAGATTTTCCTTTACAGAAATCATGGAATGGGCGACACAACCATCAAGTTTGAGGTAATTCCAGGTAAAAACCAGAAGAGCGAATATGTCATGACCTGTGGAAAACACACAGTGAAAGGCTGGTGTAAGTATGGAAACGATTATAGTGTTGCTTTGTGTTATGTCCAGTATTCTATAATAGTTATAACAGACTGTTAAATTATTTTATTTTATTTTGATTATGAAAATACTTATTAAATGCATGCTAATATATGGTGCCCAAGTCTTTATTAGCCAGAAAAGAGTCAAAATGCTGGAGTAACTCAGTGGGTCAGACAACGGCTCTGGAGAACATTGATAGGTGACATTTCAGGTTGGGACCCATCTTCAGACTGATTGTCTGGGATAGTGGGGGGGGGGGGGGGGGGGGGGGGGGGAGAGAGAAAGCTTGGAAAGTGGTAGGTGGATGCAGGGGAGGGAGAGAGGTGTGGGGGGGGGGGGGGGGGGGGGATTGATTGCTAAAAATGACCAGAGAAGAAAACTTTATTCGCCAGTACTATACATTGAAAAGTTGGTCCAGTTAACACTCATAAGACGACTGGAGAAAATAAAATTATTTTTCATCTCACAACAGATGAGGGAGTGAGATGATCAAAATCCTATTCTTACCAACTGGCTCCTTGATGCCATTCCCATCAGTTGGGTTTTTGAAACTCTTTTTAAGGCAGCTTCCCAAATTTCATTAGTTTGTCATATGCACCAGTGTGCAATGAAATCCCTTTGTGTGTGTGTGTGTGTGAAGCTGGCAGAGTAAACAGTATAGACGATAATGGTGGATACAACAAATACAAGCATGAATGCAAAGCAGCAGAATGGTGCAGAGACTGCAGAGTAACCTGAAGCGAGTGCAATAACCAAATTATTCGATATACTCGTACATGGAGGAGGTGATTGATAGCAGTGAGGAAGAAGACTCTTCTTACTTGGGTTCTAGTATAGACTGTGGCCCCGTTGTTGGACAAAGACAACGATTTTTCTTTGAAACTGTCGTATTTTAACCATGCACGTAGAAATGTAATGGGTTTTTTTGGTTGGAGACCATAGAAAGTGACTTCCAGAAATGCTAAGCTTAGGATTTGACTTCATGATTTCTTGACGGCATTCCAGTGATGTTGATGGATTTCACTCTCTTGTTGTGCAAGTACAACCATATGGTGACAGGATTACTTTGAAGGCCAATTAAATGTCTCCTAGCCTGCGCTTGTTTATCTTGCTGCTTGTTAAATCTAATACATTTATCTCTGCATTCTGCCGCCTTGTTGGGAATTTGTGTTTTCTTCACTAGCGTTGAGTGCTATCTATTGACTTTGATTACAATTTCAGACGCGCATTTTGCTTGTACTTGATACGGAGGGTTAACTTGAGGTTTTTGTACGTGTTCACGTGTCAGACTTTGCTGTTGTCTGATGGGAATTGGGTTTGGTTATAACGTGTAATTGGCAAACTGCAATGAAAGTTGTTGATTTTTTCCTTCAGGCAAAAACAAACGAGTTGGCAAGCAGTTGGCATCTCAGAAAATCCTACAATTACTACACCCTCATGTGAAGAACTGGGGATCATTACTACGCATGTATGGCAGGGAAAGCAATAAAATGGTCAAACAGGTAAACTTGGAGCTTTGCTGTGAATGTAATGTATGGGATACAAACCTCTCGACCCTGGCATGGGGGGGGTGTGTAATTTAAAAGAGTAACAAAATATATTCAACGTGACATGATTTTTCCAGTCCATATCACTGCCCCATTAGTATAGTTTTAGTTTAGTTTATTGTTACGTGTACCGAGGTACAGTGAAAAGCTCTTGTTGCGTGCTGACCAGTCAGCGGAAAGACAATATGTGATCGAGCCATTCACAGTGTAAAGATACATGATAAAGGGAATAATGTCTAGTGCAAGATAAAACCGATCAAAGATAGTCCAAGGTTCTCCAAAGAGGTAGATGGATCCGAGCCCATCTCTAGTTGTGGTAGGCTGGTTTAGTTGCCTGATAACAGCTGGGAAGAAACTGTGATTTCACACTTCTATACCTTTTGCTTCATGGGAAGGGGAGAATGGCCAGAAGGCCACTCCCCCTTTGTACTGGTGGCCTTTCTAGAGCTGTGATTTCACAAACAGCTCATTGTCTATACCTTTTCTGCTTGTCATGGGCTCTCACAATGAGTTGGGTGGAGAACTGCAGGGAGTGGCCAGAATGCAACTCTCCCTTGATTGTACTGGTGGCCTTTTCTAAGGCAGCGTGATATAAATGGAGTTAATGGAAGGGAGATTGGTAGGTGAAAGTGAAAATTGGTGGGTGAACGAGCAAACAGCTCATCAGCACTGTCTATCTATTTAATTGAATGTGGTTCTGAAAAGGTGTGATTGAGCTTTTGCCAAAAAGACAACCCGAATCTGCAATTTTGAACAAGCTGGTTCACGACCAGGGTGTTGCTAACATCGCTGATTCCTGACTGCTGCAAAATCACAATTGATGTTGGATGTGGAGCTTCAGGGTCACTCCACTCACCACCCGGCAGTCACCACCATTGGTCAGTCACCACCACACCTCACCGTCACCGTCATCCACCGACCACCACCGTTTCTTTAGTTCCCACCGTCACCGAACCGTTCACCGTCACCGCCACCTCACCGTAAACCGTCTATTCCACCGTCACCGCTTGCATTTCTGCCTGATTCTTCTGTTATTGAAAGTCGTCAAACCGTCACCGTCACACCGTCACCACCAACGTTTCCAGGATGGAACCTGCACCGTCACCACACCGATGCTGGTTTCCAAACCAAAGAAGACCCCGTCACCTTCTCACCTCGTCCCGTCACCGTGTGACCGTCAAGATCTTGACCCCACCGTCACCCGTCACTCACCGTTCACCTTCTCTCCAGAGACCGTGTCACCTCCACCGTGTCCCTAACCGTGAGTCACACACACCAACATTCACCTCCACCGTGTGTCAAAACCTCCACCGTCACCGTTGTCACCTCCACCGTCACCTCCAACACCAGTCTCCACGTCATCACCGTCACCGTCACCTCCACCGTCACCGTCACCTCCACCGTCACCGTCACCTCCACCGTCACCTCCACCGTCACCTCCACCGTCACCTCCACCGTCACCTCCACCGTCACCTCCACCGTCACCCGTACCCTATGTCACCCACCACCTCCGGCACCGTCACCGTCAACCGTCACCTCCACCACCGTCCCCCTGTCACCTCCACCGTCACCTCCACCGTGTTAACCTGTGGCACCACCGTCCACCGACCAGTACCTGGTACCGTGGTCACCGTCACAACCGTCACCTCCAGACCGTCACCGGAATATCACCTCCAACACCACCACCGTTCACCTCTCGTTACGTCACCCACCGTCACCACCACCGTCTACCGTCCACCGTCACCTCCAGTCACCTGGGTCACCTTGCACCACATACAACCGTCAACCTATCTACCATTTTCAATTTGCACCTCCACCTACCGTTCACCGTTCATATTTTGCACCACCACCGTCACCGTCCACCTGTCACCCTCCACCGTCACCACCACCGTCATCAAAAGTGTGATTCACCGACCTCCACCGTCACCTCACCCTCCAACTCCACCGTCACCTCCACCGCACCTCCACCGCAGTTTGCCCTCCAAACCGTCACCTCCACCGACCGTCACAACCGTCACCTCCACCGTCACCTGCACCTCCATTTCACCTCCACCGAACAACCGCACCTACGGGTCACCGCCACCCGTCACCGTCCACCGTCACCGTCACCCAGCCGTCACCGTCACCTCCACCACCACCGTCACCGTCACCGTCACCTCCACCGTCACCGTCACCTCCACCACCACCGTCACACCACCGTCACCTCCACCACCGTCACCTCCACGAGACAGGGTCAAACGTTTCCACCGTCACCATCCACCGTCACCCTCCACCTCGTCACCGTCACCTCCACCGTTTGAGGCTACAGTCGGTGACCGTCACCTCCTGACTGCTGCACCGTCAATCAATTGATTGCCGCATGACCGCCTGTGTTCCACCGTCACCGTTTTCATCTCGTTTAAAATCTCCTGTTAAATCGGGCAGCTTGCTGTCATTTATTGGCCAGATATTTTTTTCATTCCACCATCACCACCACTGTCACCACCACCGTCACCCTCTTGTCCACCACCATATAGACAATGAACTGGCCTCAACTACCTTCTGTGACAGAGAATTCCAGAGATTCACCACTCTGTGTGAAAAATGATTTCCTCATCTTGGTCCTAAAAGATATCCCCCTTATCCTTAAACTGTGACCTCTTGTTCTGGACTTCCCCAACATCGGGAACAAATTATCTTTGCTATTTTACATTGGGATTAATGAAGACATGTTTTTATCTTGTCCTCAATTCTGGAAGTCTGTGGAGTGCAGCTCAAGGTCCCTCTATTCCTCAGCTTTTCCCGGTCTCCTTCCATTTATTGTGCTTTCACTCATGTTGTTAGCCGTCGCCAAATGTGTGCTTCGCTCGACTCCAGATTAAACACCACTTGTTCGTTTTGTAACTGACTGGCTCTGCTACCTTCCTTGTCGTCTGGAGCTTTTTGTCCTTGTCAACCACACAGACAAGATTTGTGCAATCCGCATGCTAAACCCTTTTCTCTTTTGCTCAATCTGCCTCCCAACCCTTGTATAGCAAAGTCAATTATTTAAACCTTGTACAGCACAACCCGTATCAACCGAAAGACATTGAATCATGCTTTTGCAAAACAATATTAGACACAGCCTTCCAATTAAAAGTACATAATTTAACTTTTACTCTAATAAGCCAGTCTTGGATTTGTCTTGCAATGTTTCCTTGGATCCTGTGAGTTTGAGTGAGATTTCATCAAATGGCTTGCTAAAGATAATGCAGGCTGCGTCAGCTGCACTACTCCCATTGACACAGCTTTCACGTCCTCTCATTCAGATATGTTTGAAAATAATTGCAAGTGATTTTTTTTTTCTCTCTGCTCTCATACCCACAAAGGAGGAAACTCGTAAGAAGCCGAAAATGACAATAATGGAATCAGCACAGCCGGGCAGCGAACCTCTCTGTACTGTCGATGTGTAAAGCACTGCAAAATGGACAGCAATAACGCACTGGACTGAATCACCCTCAACAATTATATATTGTGACCTTCGAGTCTCGAGGTTGCAAAATACATAGGAATTTAGGTCTCCCCATCCTAGCTTGACAGTGTACTGCTTTAATTATGCATCAGCGTTTTCCATTGCAATGGGCAATATATTATTGAACTTGAATCTTTACCTCTACGACAGGAAAGAACACAAGACTAAAGTTAGATTGAGAGAATATTGAATATTACCTCAGAGGAGAACATTTAGGCCAGTGAACTTCGAATTTGATTAGCTATATTTTAAGGGCCTTTGAATTTCCATCATTGGCCTGCGACAGAATGGTGATTGAAATATTATGCACTGAGCTGTTGGCAAAATAACCCCTGTTACATTATGGCGATGATCTTCAGGAAGAAATATTTTTCATTATTAACGTGTAACCTGGTGGCAGTGTGAGATCGCTTCAATAGACACAATCTAAGTTATTTCTTTTATGATGAACTTTTTGTTTTGTTATCAGTTTTTAAGCAATTTAGCAAGCAGCTTTATTAGTTAACTATGTTTTTAAATGAAGTGACACTGAGCTATCCCTTACTGAAGAAACAAGAAGTGTATATACACGATCTTGTGAGGCAAGGGTGTATTTTTGAAATTTGGATTTGTATCGGAAATATTGGAGTATGAGGTACCTGTACAAGCATTTTGTCGAATCAGTATAACAGTGGCCTTGTAGGACTTAATCATTAGTAAACTGTTCTTAAATTGGAAAAAGTAACTACCATAGTCCACTACATGACACAATGGTGTTTTAATTTTTTTTAAATTAATTGTGACTTTTATTTCAATTAAGGAAATCTGATAGTAGAATGCATATTTTTTCTATGGAAATTATCAAAAATCTGGATCTTCTAAGTAACTATAATGCATGTTGAGACGGCAAGATACTGTTGAAGAGCTTGCGATGATTTTCACTATCAACTTCTGTCACTTGGTTCAAATATTCTGGCGATAATTTAATGCCATCTGCTTTGCATCGGAGCTGGAGTTAGTCTTTTTGATTAAACTTCTGATTTGCAGTATTGTTTTTAGCCCGCATCTTGCAAATTTACAATTCCAACTCTCGCTGTCCAATATTTTGTTTTGTCTCTTTGTTCCTTGCAGCCCACTGTTTTAGTTAGAACAAATTATTAACGATGCAAATGAGGAGGTTTGATTTGCCTTAAGGCTGGCGAGTTGATAAGAAGAATATAGTGTTTCTCCATCTCAGAATTCACGTTTCAACCAGGTTTGCAAATTTGGAAGTTTTGAAATAGATACTTTTATTTACTTTCCCTCAGCTTTTCTACTTCACTTAAACACAAAATAATAACCTGAAGGAAACATAATACCATGACCAGCTCCTGTTTATCTTGGTGGTAACATGAACCAAAGCTTAATAATCGTGTCTTATGCAAACTGAGAAACTAATACATTTTTTAATGCTTGCTGCAGGCTTCAACAGTGCTGTAGAAGGGATAGAGAAAAAAAATGCAATAACTGCTGGAACAAAAACTTGTATTTAAACTGTTGTGCACTGTTGTTCTGTCAGGTTTCTCGTGTGTTTTAAATGTTTACTAAACTTTCTGTTGAATGCAACGTTTCTTGCCTTTGCACATAAAGCACAAGAGCTGCTGTGAGAGAGTACAGATTGTGGTTTAGCAAAATTGCATTTGCGTGATCAACTTTGTGAATCTTAAATTAAATCTAGTTGTCTTGCCTTCCTTTATTGGTTTGTATGTTTAAAATTGGTATTTGTGTGTACGGACTGTAATATGTAAATGCATTATATTCAACGTAGTTGTCTTTTAAAAAAAAAATGTAAATCAGCTCATTTGTCTCGAAGGTAATCATGAAGGATTGTAATTTGACAACTTTATTTTCCAATCCATGGGAAACAAAATTTGTGATTATGGGTTGTCTCTTGATGAGGCACATTTTTCACTTTTTTTAAATGCATGTCTTATTGGTACATCATTGTATACATGGTATTACAGGAAGAAGCAATCAATTGGCCTGAAAACAAGCTATGCTCTCGTTAAATAAATGGTAAAAATTTAGAAACAAAATTATTCTTAAATGCACTACAAGTAGGTAAAACTTAATGTCATTCATACTGGCAATGGGGGCAAACACTCCAGGAGTAGTATTGAAGTCTTAACACTATGAAATTTGGAAACAAAATGAGGCAACTGTATTTTATGTTTTGAAGTTGTATTTGATTTCCCCAGATATTTGAGGATGTTAAATGTGACTATCCATCATTGCAGTTACAACAAGTATTGATGTGTTCGGATTTATTCCAGCAAAGCTTATGATGACTAATATATTGTATGTTCAATTTTTTTTTATGTGACTCCTTTACAAACTGGCAAGGAGCAAATTAATTCCACTGAACAAAACAAAAGTGTTTGTGTAAATCTACATTCTGACACGAGTGTGTAACAAATGTTTAGATGTGATATTTGCTTTTTTTTGGCGCATACTAACCGAACTGTACGAAACAAGAATACTGCAGAATCCCCAGCCTGTTCCACAAGCCGGTTTGCTTACGGCTTCATTTACAATGGTCTTAGTCTATGATCATGCACTATTGCCCATATCCAGAGTCTGAGTCATGACAACTCTGAATTGAAGTTCATTTAATTTTAATCAAAACAATGAAGTCTTTATTGTAATTTCAAAGGACAAAGTTAGTATCAGTGTTTTTGAAATATTTTTTCCCTCTGAATTAGCGTAAATGAATGATGCAGTTGCAGCTTTGCATTATGTGAGATATTTTTTTAAGTACAAGATGCTGGTCTGTTGACCTCTTTGTTGAAAAGTCCTTTGAGTCTAAAGGGAACTTGCAGTGCGAGAGTGATGCCACACTCATGAATTGGGTGCAGTTCCTACAAGTGCTATTTTAAGTGGCTAACTTCAAATTTCACAAACAGGTCCTTTAGCCTTTGCTTGCTGCACTACCATCTGGATATTTGTGTGTGGTCCTTTTCAAATGTAATGTTTTTTTTTTTTTTTTTTTGCTCTGTAGTTTGAAGCAATAAAGTTTGATAATTCATTAATGAATACTTTTAGCCTTGCTTTGTAGTGAACATAAGAATGGGTTTGGGGGTTGATCAGTCATTGTATTGGGAATACATAAGTGATTTTTAAGGTTGGAAGGTTACCAATGATGCACATAATGGGGTCACAGGGACAAGTGTTGGGGGCTGTGGTCTCCTCCCACACCTAAAAAATTATCAGTGGATTAAGTGACTAATGTAAAAATAAACTATTCTCAGTTGAAAAACTCATTTGGGAATATGTTTTGGGGAAAATGCAGACTGTTCCTCGAGCTTGTGCCGAAACGCCAGGGGATGGAGAATTAAACTGATGGGCAAATATAGACTCAGTTTCCCTTGTGGACTGAACACTGGTGATCTGCAAGGTGACCTTGCAATCTGCTCTTGCTTACTCAAGTGTAGACATCACATTTACAAGGGCTCATTCATGCCAGAATCTCTCTACATCCTTTAGAATTGAGAAACAGTGTGGAAACAGACCCTTCGGCCCACTAAGTCCATACTGACCAGCAATCACCTTGTACACTAATTTCACTTGCTGAAGCCAATTAACCAACAAACCTGTACGTCTTTAGAGTGTAGGAGGAAACTGGAGAAATCCCACGTGGTCTCGGGAAGAATGTGCAAACTCTGCAGTCAACACCCATAGTCGGGATCGAATCGGAGTTAGCAGCTTTATCTACCGTTACACCCCAGTGCTGCCTGTGTCCATACCCTGGCCATTGTGCCGAAAAACAATACCAGCAAGCAAGCTGCAGCCAGTCCCGGGGCATGCAGGCGACCTGGGAGCTACAACCAGACCTGGGGCAAGCGAGCCGACCTGGGACTGGCCGTAGCACCCACGTCACAAAACATGGAGAGGGGGATTGTCTCCCACCTCTCAAAACATTGGGGGGGGGAAGGGGAGGGGGCTCAGGGGGGGGGGGGGGGGGGTGATGACATGTGTTGTCGCTACCCTTCCTGTCCCAGTCCCCCCCCAGGATTTGCTGCAAGCGCAGGTAAAGTCACCAAATTAGTTTAGATTTGCACAGTACAGCTGATAGAATGCAGTGCAGCATTTGGCTGTACTTCCTACAGATGATGCCCTGAGGCCCACTTTGCTACATCGGAATCCAAACAAAACTGCATAAATGTCACCACAATAGCAATAGAACAACCAATTTTAATTAATTAGCCAAGATTTCACATTAACAGTTATTTTGAAATGGCATTGACAGCTTCCTAAATTTGCTGCAGCTCTATGTAAACAATTTACTTGCTATATAAAGATGCCAAGATATCCTTTATGAGCTGAAACAATGGTTTTGTTTTCTGGGATGAAGTGAATATTCAGGATTTCCCAAACCACCAGATGCACTACATCAGCGTGTATTGCAAGGACAGACTTTCGAGAACCCATAAAATTAACACTGAACCTCTGAGTTACTGCCTTATTATTGTTATCTGGATAAAGTTTGTTCCAAGAAGCTACTGTAATAGTGATGAGATCAATAAAATGTTGCCAGATATACAAGCACATAATCCAGACTTGTGCAGGATCACCTTTCTTCCATATTTTTTTTAAACCGTAGACAAACTATGATCAAAGTTTACATATTGATTCATGAAGTGCAAAGGCATCTCACAACACCTTTAACATTTGCCTCTTTCCAACAAAAGAGCTTGGGTATTTGTTGTTTGGCAGCAGGGTGCTACAGACTGATGTGGCCAGGATATCTATAATTGCAACTGGTTACTGCACTGAGTTGCATATGCTTCCACATCACAGAAATTCTGCACTCCTTCCCCTGTGCTCTATCTATTGTATTTGAGTGTGACTTGATTGCATTTATATATGGTATGTCTGATCTGTATGGATAGCGTATAAAGCAAAGGTGGTCACTGTACCTCAGTACACGTGACAACTATAAACCTACACAGTACAGTCAGAAGTTTAGAATAATGTTCCTCAGGCAGACCAGTGACTGAGTCAACTCCAGAGCCTTGTGTCCACATTTGCAGCTCGCATTCCATATTGTGCTCTGTCCTATCATTTGGATGTGTTAAATGACACCTAGATCTAAATAAAAAGAAACTCCACTATTTGGAAAGCAAGGGAGTTCTTCGAGTGAGCTAGCCATCGCTCAACCTCAAATCGTTGCTGGAAGTGGGTTACTTTCATGTCATTGTATGCGATGGAAAATCTATTAGAATGCAATCAAAGTCTTAGATATTGACCAGAGTTTATTTAGCTCCCGACAAATTCATACGAGGAGGGATATACATACACAATTCCAACAGAAGTCCTAATATGTTTCATGACTGTAGTCACTGTGCTGTCTCGGGGAGCACACTATGCATAATAGTAATTAAAAATTCCATTACAAGAAATAAGTTTTGCAATGTTATTTGAAATCATTAATAAAACATCCTAGTTTTTTAAGACAATCGAGTTCACGTTCAGCTTTCACCTTGATCAGTTCTAGAGTGTGTGATCATTCCACTCTCTCAAACAATATTAACAGCTCGTAATACATGGTATGTGGGAAGAGATCGACAGCCAAGGCTTTAACAGGGCGGAAAGGAGATCCTTTCACTCTGTGAGATGGGGCGCGACAAAGACTGTGGAAAAAGACAAAAAAATCATTGATAAAGTATATGTTCAGGTTTATTAACAATACTGGTTAGCCTGCAGCGCGAGAGATGGAATCCCAAGTTATATCCCTTCATGAGAAACCCCATACAGAAAGTAAAGGCAACACTCCAATGAATAGGTGACGTTTCAGGTCAGGACCACAGACTCATTGCAGTAGAGGGAGAAAGCTGGAAGAGCGGTAGGTTAGGACAAAGCCTGACAAGTGATAGGTGGATACACCTGAGGTGGGGGGGGTGGGGGGAAGGAGAAAGATTAATTGGCAGGTGGTGGACAGAGGCCAGAGATGGGAAGACAAAAGGATGGCAGATAAGGAGGGATGAGAAGTTAAATGTAAAGCCAAGGACAGGGATATAGATGGGAAGGGACAGGGGTGGGGATGAAAGAGGGGTGGGAGAAATGGGTGTGCACAAGGTGGGAGAGTACTGGTAAGGCACTTTGTATTTACAACACTGATATGGTAAAGGCCCAACCATATAATGCTAAGATATACCTCATGTTTCTCAAACTTCCCCTTTGCTCAATCTATCGTACGCGAGTTTGACAATTGTATCTATGTACAGTGTATGTGATCTGACTGTAGCATGCAAAACAAAGCTTTTTACTGTACCTCTGTACACGTGACAATAATAAACCTGAACTTTAAATAATAAGTGCATAATTTCAATATTAAGTGCAAAACAAAAATAAGTTGTTTGTCACGTGTACTGAGGTACAGTGAAAAACATTTTGCTGCGTGCTATCCAGTCAACAGAATACATGATTACAATGTGCAAATACATGATCAGGGAATGACGTTTAAATGCATTACTTACTCCACAAAATTGTTCATAGCAGCTCGAGCATTGCAGGCAACATAAATGAGCCTCTTTAGATGTTCTGCCCTCCTTATTGCCAGTACAACTCTGGAATCTGCAAGTCAGGGAAAATTAGACCTAAATGGGGGGAAAAGGGCAATCTAAAAGTGGCAAATACTAGATTAGCAAAATTCAGGCCAACATCAAAATGGTTCTTACGTAGTCCAGCTCTGGGTGGATCCACAACAGCCACCAGGTTTTGCGATGTCAAAGAGTTAATTACTGTGGGAAAGAGATCTTCCGCTTTCCCACACAAGAATTCCACATTGGACAGACCTAAACAGAATCAAAATTAAACATAGAAGCATAAACTATACATAAATCATACAAACATTCTGCAAGACATGGATATGTGGGAATGGAGGGATATGGGTCATGTGCAGGTAGATGTGATTAGTTCATCTTGGTAGCATATTCAGCACAGACATCGTGGGCCAAACGTCCAGTTACTGTGCAGTCCTGTTCTATGTTCTAACACAGCAAAAGGATAAGCAAAAAAGACATTCGTGCAAAACATATTTAGAGAAACAAAACAAGTTCTTTGTAAGTGAAGCAATGCTCTGTTGAGTTGAATCAAGAACCCGTCAAGTTGTTAAAAAGTAGCTGTTCTTGAACCTGGTGGCGTGGAACTTAAAGCGGACAGGTGGGACTAATGTAGCTGGCACATTTGGCCAGTGTGGGCTAGTTGGGCCGAAGGGCCTATGTCCATATTGTATCACTCTATGACTTTCTATGTAAGGGGTGTACACAAGTCAACCAGAGATTGGCATGGTGCACACTGGTCTGTGGGATTGAGGTGTGGGGTGGGAGGGAAGAGGGTTCCCAACTTGACATGGTTAACATTAATGAAACATTTACCAGAGATGTTAGGTACCAACCATTTATTTCTGCATTCACTTTAGCATCTTCTATAGCTTCTTGGCACATTTCAATTCCAATGACATTCCTCACATTCTGGGCAACACAATAAAGAAAGCAACAATTTTAATCCAGAAATCTAAACTCCATTATCAGTTTTCCTTGCATCACTCTGCTATTCCATCTAATTTTGTTCGATAATGTTTTATTATTAATGTTTAATGCTTTATGTGTCATTCCTAACTGTCACTGTATGTCATGTTGTCACTTGCGGGCGGAGCACCAAGGCAAATTCCTTGTATATGAATACTTGGCCATTAAACGTATTCATAAACTTAAACTCGTAAACTTTGGGGAACGTCACTGGGGATGAGCTGCCTTGGGACAAACTTTGCTCCAATACTCCAAGTCCAGTCTAGTCCTGATTGTAATGTTATCTCTTTTAAAGCTGGTTTACATATTGTCAGACTCTGACGCCACTAATCAAAGGGGTAGACATATGGAGTTATGTCGTTCATTTCACACAAAAAAAATCGCGGAAAATGAGATCTTTCACAAAGGTTTCCTTGCGAAGATACAAGTCGAGGAAACCTCAATCTTTTCCAATTCTGGACATATTGTGGTTATTAAATTAGTGGGTTTTTTTGTTAATTATATATCTATGTATAGTGGCATTTAGGAGTCTTTTGGGGTAGGCACATGGACATGGAGGGATATGGATCATGTGCGGGCAAATGTTTACTTTAGATTGCTTTAACTTGGCATCATGTTTGGCACAGACATTGTGTGTTCCTCTGCTATGTTCAATTATGTCAGAAAGTAAACTTCTAATTTTATGATCTCCCAAATGATCTTTTCTTCTTCGCTGCTCTTCATTACTGGTGATTACTGGCCAAAACTCTCGTTACCTCTTGATCCTTCAACAACTTTCCTCTCCACAGCTTTTCACTTGCCTTTGCCAGAGAAAGCCCAATAGTTCCAGTACCGCAGCAAACATCCAACACCGTGCTGTCTTGGTTCAGTTTGGCCCAGTCTCTGACTGCTGAATAAAGCACTTCTGCAGCCAGGGTGTTCACCTAGATACAAAAATATTTACATGAAGAATAAATATTTGATTAATTAGATTATAAAAGATCCTAGTTCAAAACACATGCAAATGCTGCTTTAGAAAATAACAGATGCAAAGTGCTGGAGTATAACAGCAAGTCAAGCAGCATCTCTGGAAAACATGGATAGGTGACATTTCAGGTCAGGACCCTTCTTCAGACAGATCATCTCCTTGTTCTCTGGAGATGCTACCTGACCAACTGAGTTACTCCAGCATGTTGTGTCTTTCCTAGTTTGAAACAGCCCTGTCTATATTTTGGGACATTGAGAATGAAAGTTGTGAAGTTATGTTACTGCTGTGATGAAGTCAGGTTGGACCATATTTGGAGCATTGTCCTCAATTCTGGTTGTTCCATTATAGGAAGGATGCGGCGGCATTGGAGAGGGTGCAGAAGAGTTTCACCCAGATGTTGTCTGGATTGGAGCGTAATGGCTGCAATTAGAGACTGGACAAAGTTGGATTGTTTCCTCTGGAGCGTCGGAGGCTGAGGAGTTACCTGCTATAAATATACACAATTATTGGAAGCATTGATCAAGTAAATAGTCAGTCTGAAGAAGGGACCTGAACCCAAACGTCAGCTATCCATATTCTCCACAGATGCTACCTGACCACTGAGTTACTCCTGCAATTTGTGTCCTTTTTTTTAAATACACTAGCACCAGCAGTTCCTTGCGTCTACTCTACAGTCAGCCTTTTACAGTCGCTATATTTAAGAGGGAGTTAGATGTGGCCCTTGTGGCTAAGGGGATCAGGGGGTATGGAGAGAAGGCAGGTACGGGATACTGAGTTGGATGATCAGCCATGATCATATTGAATGGCGGTGCAGGCTCGAAGGGCCGAATGGCCTACTCCTGCACCTAATTTCTATGTTTCTATGTTTTTCTAGGGATCAAAATCAAGAGAGCATAATTGGTTTAAGATGGAAGGAGGAAAGTTTAAAGGTGGTTTCTTTTTTAGCTATTTATAAACAATTAACTTCACCTGGAAAAATGCATGAGGGGAAATCCGGAACTTGAGTCCCAGGAGATGCTCGTAAATGTACTTGTCTCCGTACACATGGTCCAAGGGAAGGTCTTCCAAGTTTGGAGATTTTCTGGAAAAGTTCAGTCATAGAATCATACAACACTGAAATAGGCCCTTCGGCCCAACTCAATCATGCTGGCCAGATTTTTTTTTAATTTTTTTTAAACGGACCCAGTGCACATTGCCAGTGTTGGCTCGTCCCTTTAAACCTTTCCCATCCTTGTACCCGCACAAGTATCCTTTAAACATTGTAACAGCCCTCTACCCACTTCCTCTGGCCAGATTGTCCCAGGCACACACCACCCTCTGAGTGAAGACATTACCTCTCGGGTCTCTCATCAATCACCATAAACCTACACCCTAGAGTTCTGGACTGCTCTACCTCTACAGAATTCCTTGAAAATAGTGCTTTATTTTGCAAGTATTTCAAAGTTATTTAATATTTATAAAACTCAGTCATTCCATTGATGACCCCCTAAAAATCGTAACTAATTTTAGAAATTAATCCTCATCATCGTTAAAAACATTAGCGACGCAGTGGTGCTGGTTTCCGACGGGAACGGTGACGAACTCACCACACATCTCTGTCCTCCAGTTCCTGCGGACTTCCGCCACTGGAAGTACAGGATTTTGGTGTGTGTGTGAGCTTTATCATCGTTCCTTACAATGTCGTGTACGACAGTGATCGCAACTTCTACTGAAGTGTGGTTGGGCGTTGGCTCGCTAGAAGCTCATCCGCCCTTTGACAGGTCTTGTTTCTGGTCCACAGCCCCCTCCTCACCTGGCAAACCTAGAAATTCAAAGCACTAAATAATCATTCCTTACCTCTGACCTTCTTCTGCAAAGTAAAGTGAAGTCACTCCACAATCTTTCCCATCTCCTTCAGTGAAATATTTGGCCAATTCGCCTTGTAGTTCTGCTAGTTCTGCTTTAGTTAGTTTCTATAAATGAGTGGAGAGGAAATTAAAGGCATAAAGATTCACAAGATAATGAAGAAAAAGCTGTCAATGAAAGGACAAAAGAGGGAAACGGAACAAGACTCTGAACACAGAGATAACAAATTGAATATTTGTCCATGGCCACGTAACTGTGCGCAAAAGGTACAGGGGGAACTCAGTGGGTCAGGCAGCAACTGTGGAGGGAAGGGGCACACAATGCTTCATGTAGAAGGGTCTCGGCCTGAAACGCTGTCCATTCCCCCCCCCCCCCCCCCCCCCCCCCCCACAGGGCTCCAAGATGAAGCACTACATGAAATGTGCACTTCAAGATTCAACTCCTCCCCTATTTAAAAGAGCTGAACACAAAAAATGTGTACCAATACGATGCTGGTGCTAAAATGGGCCTATTCTACTTGAGAATGGATGACATGTCATAGTGATAAAGTGCAGAAATAGGCCCTTCAGCCCAACTTGTCCACACTCACCAACGTGCCACATCTACACTAGTCCCACCTGCCTGTGTTTGGCCCATATCCCTCTAAACCTGTCCTATCCATGTATCTGTCGAAATGTTTCTTAAATGTTGCAAAGTGTACAGAATTAACTAGAGAAATGTAATTAACTTGGTCCATCTCGTTTAGAACCATGGAATAACATCTCAGCCAACATTAACATTTATTACTGGTGTTCTAGATGTCAAAGCTGCTAAATGTGTAGACTAATATATTTTGTGGCCGGTTGTTAGTTTGTGATTAATGACCATTTGCCAACAGATGCCAAGGAGCAAACATTTTGATGGCACCTTTATAGATGTGCAGAAGTGACGTTACCACATGATGCGGTGAACAGGATGCGGCCGGTGGGTACAATTCACAACCCAAGTTGTCAGCTCTGCACAGCTTCAAGCTACTGGAATCATTCCAGCTGCATCTCCATTGCCAGAGTGCCCCCAACAGGCTGGCAGCCAGCAGGGAGAGGGCTTGGGGCAGGGGTGGGGTGGGTTCTAGCGTAGCACAACCGCCAGCACCACCAAGTGTACAAACAGCTTCATCACCATTCCATGCAATTTAGACAAATGTTACAATCATTCCAACATTTCCTCTCGTAGATGGAATTAACTATAATGTCTTGACTGATAATGAAGTACAAAATTACCAGAAAATGATCTGACCTAACTTGAATTAACAAATTAAATTGAGAAACAAGAGAGTCAAGTGTGTTTAATTGTGATATGTACTAGGCAGCACAGTGGTAGAGTTGCTGCCCGGAGACCCGGGTTCGATCCTGACCACGGGTGCTGTCTGTACAGTTTGTATGTTCTCTCTGAGACCATGTGGGTTTTCTCCAGGTGCTCCGGTTTCCTCCCACACTCCAATGACGTACAGGTTTGTAGGTTAATTGGCTTCGTTAAAATTGTCATTTGTGTCCAGTGTGTAGGATAATGCTTGTATACGGGGTGATCGCTGGTCAGCGCGGACTCTGTGTTTCTGCACTGTATCTATAAAGTACTGACAATGGACAATAGACTTATTTGCAGAAGTATAACACAATAGACAATAGGTTCAGGAGGAGGCCATTCGGCCCTTCGAGCCAGCACCGCCATGCAATGTGATCGTGGCTGATCATCCCCAATCAGTACCCCGTTCCTGCCTTCTCCCCATGTCCCCTGACTCCGCTATTTTTAAGAGCGTTAACACGGCGTTAAATGCAATACAAACATAATAGATAATAAACAAAGGGCCCAGCACCAAACCATGAGGCATAGGCCTCCAGTCCGAGAAGCAACCTCTCACCATCACCAGCCAATTCTCCATCCATTCAGCTCTCCTTGGATCCCATGCGATCTAACCTTCCAGAGCAGTCTACCATGTGGAACCTTGTTGAATGTTTTGCTGAAGTCCATATATACAACATCTACAGCTCTGCCCTCATCAACCTTTTTGGTCACGTCTTAAAAAAAAACTCAATCAGATTTGAGAGACACAACCTCCCACGTACAAAACCATGCTGACTATCCCTAATCCGCCCTTGTCCATCAAAATGCAGGTATATGCTATCCCTCAGAACATTTTCTAGTAACTTTCCAACTACAGATGTTAAGCTATTCATAAAATGAACTACAATAGCAGTGCAAAAACCCCATAGTCCTTAGTGCAAACAAAGATAGTCTCTCTAAGTTTATAGTTAAGGTGAGTATTGTGTAGTGTTCAAGAGCCTGACGCCGTTCTTCCCAACACAACACAATAAGACACAACAGTACCTGAGGGTTGAAGTAAACGATGGCCATAATTTGCTTGGCTCTGGAGATGCGTACAGTCAATTGCTTCCAGTGGCCTTCATAGGTTTCTGGGCTGTACACACAATAAGGAGATGACCTGCAAATAAAACAAACATAACATTGGGATTGAGTTGTAGACAGGTGAAGATCAGAGGGGTTTTCCATTACATACAAAGTGTTGGAGCAACTCGATTGTTTCAGGCAACATTTTTGGAGGACAGAGATATGCAACATTTCAGGTTGGGACACTTCTCCAGACTACAGACCCAATATGTCGCCTGTCTATGTTCTCCAGAGATGCCGCCTGATCCGCTGAGCCACTCCAGCAAATTGTGGGGGGGGGTTTGGGTTAACCAGCATCTGCTGTTCCTTGTGTCTTGCCTTTCCATTACATTATTGGTGGTGGCATCATCACGATTCCTTTTTCAGTTCAGCTCAGTTTGCTGACACTATCCTTTCCATGTCGGGTGCAACTAAATGATCTAATAGGTTAACGCCAGTCTGGATGGTGCCACTCCCACAGTAAATTTCTGCATCTGTTCCACCTGCATTTTGTATAACCATCTGAAGCAAATTGTTCTGTTTTGGTGTGGTTTCAATGACAACTCATCAACCACCACTGAACTGTTTGAGAAGAAAGCTATTTTATGAAAATCTCTTAAATGAGAGACTTCCATAAAAGCGTTCATTACTATGTAGGATCTTGCAAGTGGTTGTGATTTACACGTCAGAATTTTTTTTATCGGGTACTTTGATTCGCAATAAGTAAATAAAACATAAATAAAACCATCAGACATAGCAGCTCATTGAGTCTGCACTGCCTTTCCATCAAGGCTGATCTATTTTTCCCTCTCAACCTCATTCTCCTGCCTTCTCCCCATAACCTTTGAAGTTCTTACTAATCAAGAACCTATCAATCTTCACATTAAAAATGCCGAGTGCTTTTGCCTTGGGCATAGTTCACTAGATTGGTAGAAATAACTCAAGACTCTTACCCACTACAATGAATACCGACACTAATGGGCAATGGAGAGATAATGCACCTTTCTGTGTGAATAAACCAGGCAGACGGAAGCAAGAGCAGATGTGGAAAATATGCAACTTATAATACGATAATTATCCACTCAAACAGCGAGTGGCTTTAATAACCTTATATATTTCTGAAATGCCTTGACAACCTCCTTTGTTTTGGCTGGAATATGAACAGTATCAAATGGCTCTACAACTGCACACGATCCTCCCTTGTATTTACCCAAGCGACATCCCACAGTTTTATCTTCACCATCTGCTCCAACTCCAATGAGAAACTCGCACTTGTTACGGTATTCAGTCTGAAACAGAAGATTGCAACGCTGGAAGTAACCTGGCACGGCTGGACCCAGAATTAGCACAAATATCAATCTTCAACAGCTGCCACTGACATTCACACACGGGACTGAATGCATTTTGGGTAACATTTGAATAAGGGTTTATGCAAGATTTATGTAAGACTACAGTGGTGCAGGAAGGAACTGCAGATGCTGGTTTACACCGAAGATAGACGCAAAATGCTGGGGTAACTCAGCGGGACAGACAGCATCTCCGGAGAGAGGGAATGGGTCCTGAAACGTCACCCATTCCTTCTCTCCAGAGTTGCTGCCTGTCCTGCTGAGTTAATCCAGCATTTTGTGTCTATCATATATACAAGTACAGCACAGGAACAGGCCCTTCAACACTCAATGTCTGTTCCGTTTATGGATTAATGGGGCAACAACTCTGGTTATCTAATCGCTCATAATATGTAGATTAAAAGGAAACATTGTACATTCTACTTCGTGGACCATGGGAAAAAATATATTATTGTGGTACAAAGATGCCAATTCTGATCTCAGTACAGAAAGTAACAGTAATAGGGACAATTGTGGAACTTCAACTGGCTAGTTTTCAGGTCAATGTAAAAATATTCAGTTAGAAACCCTAGCGCACGCACATTACTCATTCACACTCAACATTAAAATGAAGCAGTTAGCCAAAATAGCAACAAATCAGAGAAGATCCATAGGTAGACAAAAGTGCTGGAGAAACTCACCGGGTGCAGCAGCATCTATGGAGCGAAGGAAATAGGCAACGTTTCAAGACGAAACGTTGCCTATTTCCTTCACTCCATAGATGCTGCTGCACCCGCTGAGTTTCTCCAGCACTTTTGTCTGCCTTCGATTTTCCAGCATCTGCAGTTCCTTCTTAAACAGAGAAGATCCATAACCATTTGTTAAAGGCTCGGCGTGGCTATTTCTATTTGGCACTTGTACATTTTCAATATTCACTGTTCATCGCCTGTATGGAAGTATTTTACAACCCAGGCTGCTGGTGAAAGACCCTGTGGATCACTGTCCCTTCATGTGCCTTTATCAAACAAGGTACCCAGAAGTGGGTATTAATCTTCAAACCCACAGCCTTGACATTTATTGCAATGTGAAAGAAACAGAGTGCTGGAGTAACTCAGCAGTTCAGGCATCATCTCTGGAGAACATGGATGGGTGATGTATTGGGCCGGGACTCTTTTTCAGACTCAAGGATTACTTCAGACTTGAGCCTGAAATGTCATCTATCCATGTTCTCCAGGGATATTACCAGACCTGCTGAGTTACTCCAGCACTTTGTCTCTTTTCTTGTTCCTTGCGTCTTGTCTTTCTCGTTGTCCCAGCACCTGCAGTTCCTTGTTTCTACATTAGAGCAATTTACTTAGGTTTCACCTCTGTCACATTCGCAACTGTTCTGCTCACTCAAGTCTTACGGAAGACACTGGCTCTGGGAAACTGTTAAGAAATTGACCCTTGTAAATAAACGTTAACCTACCTGCACTGGTGACGGCCTCACTCCCTCCAATGGGCAACAGGTTCCACCATACATCTTTTTCTGCTGAAAAACCCATGGCACCAAGGCTCGATTATGGACTCCTATTTCACTAATGGTTGAACAAAAAGATCACAAGGGAAACAATGACACTGAAGTAAATTAGGAAAATGGTCGGCACGATGGCCACAGTAGAGCAACTGCCTTCCATCGCCAGAGACCCGGGTTCAGTCCTGACTACGGGTGTTGTCTGTATGGACTATGTACATTCTCCCCGTGACCGTGTGTGTTTACTCCAACATCTTGGTTCCTCCCACTCTCCAAAGCCATACAGGTTTGTAGGTTAATTGGCTTGGTATGAGTGTAAAATTGTCCCCAGTGTGTTTAGGGTAGTGTTAATGTGCGGAGATCGCTGGTCAGTACAGACTCGGTGGGCTGAAGGGCCTGTTTCCGCACTGTATCTCTAACTAAACTAAAATAAACAGAAGGAGGACAAGGAGAGGTACAAAGTGCTGGAGTAACTCAGATCAGGCAGCATCTCTGGAGACAAAGGGAGATTTATATCCAGAGATGCTGCCTGACCCGCTGAGTTACTCCATCACTTTGTGTTTGTCTTCGGTATAAACCAGCATCTGCAGTTCCTTTCTGCACAGAAGTAAGACTAATCCATGTGCAACTCTCCAAAATATGGGGAACCTTTTACCTCACTCCACTTCTCTGCACTAACCCCATGCACCTTCACATCTATTGGCCGCAGACTTGAATATATTCAAAAACGGCAGCAAATTCTCAAGATCTTTCACTATCTGGATGAAAGATTTCCATGCCGAATGGCTGCCCCAGGATTCTCCCAGGGAGAGGAAAATGTAATCCTTGAGCTGGAAAGTACGCGGGGAAAATTTACGAGGACATTGCCACGGGTCGAGGGCTTGAGCTACAGGGAGAGGTTGGACGGGCCAGGACTTTATTCCTTGGTGCTTAGGAGGATGAGGGGTAATCTTATAGACGTGTATAAAATCATGAGAATAGATAGGGTGAATGAACAGAGACCAAGGTACGGGAATCAAGAACCAGAGGACATAAGTTCAAGGGAAAGATTTAACGGGAATATGAGGGGCAAGGTTTTCACTCAGAGGGTGGTGGGTATATGGAACAAGCTGCCAGAGGAGGTAGTTGAAGCAGGTACTTTAACGCCATTAAAAAAACACTTGGACAGGTACATGGATCTTGGTCGGCATGGACGAGTTGGGCTGAAGGGTCCATTCCCATGCTGTATGACATGACTCCCATCATTTATTATTGTCATATCTTGTCAGAGAGATTGCAGTTGTGGGGTGGGAAAACAATTAGCATTATTCCCTCTCCCATGTGAACGCGTGGGATTGCTTCGGGTGCTCCAGTTTCCTCCCACATCCCAAAGACGTGCGGGGGTGTAGGTTAATTGGCCGGCTATAAAATTGCTCCTAGTGTGTGTGGGGGAGATGAGTGGTCCAACAGAGAATTAGTGTGAATGGGTGATCGATGGTTGGCATGGACTTGGTGGGCTAAAGAGCCTGTTTCCATGCTGTATCTCTAAACTAAAATATGATAACATTTGTTGCTTTACCATCAAACTCAGAATCCCAAGGGGGGTAACGTACATACGTGGTCAATGTTCCCAAGACGTGCAAGACATTCTTCTCTTTCTTTTTCAATTGCTCTTCATAGGGAACTTTCCACAGAGGGGTCACAACATCTGCGATTTGCTCACTTAAAGGTCTATCTAAAACTTCCACAGCAGCCGGACGTTTCAGGTCATGATCATCATTCTCCTGGCCTTCCTGCTTTCGTTTTTTGGCAATAGGATCTGCTTTTGGCTTTGCTAATCGGACACGCAAATTCCTGTTCTTCCAGACTTGCCCCTGAAGGACTTGCATGGCTTGGTCTCGATCTTTTTCTTCTTTAAAAGTCACAAATGCATAAGGTTGCTTTCCAAATAGTTTGATTTTATGTGGAACCAGATTATTCCTGCTGAGGAATTTCCTTAAATCACTGAAGCTCACGAACTTTGGGAGGTTCTGAATTTCAATCTTGTAAATCTCAGATGTGAAAAGATCGCCTTTGATATATCGATAGACGTCTTCCCCAGGCTCATCAGTTTCCACCCGAGTTTCATCCGGGGGGCTGGACTTTTCACTTTCCTCCATCACTCTTGAATCCGTCAGCTCACATGTCTCGCTTTGAACAACTCCAGGAGATACACTGGCTCCTTCTTCAGCCATGGTGCCGAGATTCTAAAACACGAACATCATCATTCATTACTATTATACCCCATGCTACGGACTGACAGACAATTCATCAACCGTTTGTAATTTAGGTATCTTATTGTCAAACATTTCTGTTATTATTTCAACAACGTGAACAGATGCTGGGTTAAGTCTTCAGTCTGAAGAAGGGTCTCAACCTGAAATGTCACACAGTCCTTCTCTGCAGAGATGCTGCCTGTCCTGTTGAGTTACTCCAGCAGTTTGTGTCTACCCATTATTTCAACAACTCTACCTTCAGAAGAATGATTAGCAAATCAACGCAAGCTCTCATTTTTCTTAACAACCGAGGTATGTTAAGAACATAAGTGCGTAGAGCACAGGAATAGTCCTTTTGGCCCACAATGCCTGGGTGAACCTGATGCCAACTACCATCTGCCTGCACGTGATCCATATCCCTCCATTTCCTCAATAGCTGTGCCTATCCAAAAGTCTCTTAAATGCCAGTGGTGTATCAGCTTCCACCACCAACCCCTGCAGCGAGTTCCAAGCATTCAGCACCCTCTATGTAAAAAACTTGTTCCATACAAATCCTCACCTTAAACCTCTTGCTTCTAGCAGTTGATATTTCTATCCTGGGGAAATAGGTTCTGACTGTCTACCCTATCTATGCCTCTCATAATTTTCCACACTTCTATTAGGTCTCCTCTCAACCTCCACGTCACAGAGAAAACAATCCAAGACTGTCCAACTCTCCCTGTAGCTAATACCCCTCATGCAGGTACCATTCTGGTCTGAATCTGAATAAGGGTCTCGACCTGAAACATCACCCATTCATTCTCTCCAGAGATGCTGCTTGTCCCACTGAGTTGCTCCAGCATTTTGTGTCTACCTTTGGTTTAAACCAGCATCTGCAGTTCCTTCGTACACCATTCTGGTAAACCCCCTCAGCGCCCTTTCCAAAGCCTCCATATTCTTCCTGTTATGGAGCCACCAGAATTGCCTTTGGGAATGTCATCCTATACGTATATATCAACCAAAGTGAACACTATGGGCGTTAAATGCAATAGGTATCGATTGTTGCAAGAACAACAGTAAATTCATGGTTATGGTCAGGAGAAAAATACCTTTTTAAAAAACAGGATTGAACATTAAGACTGTTCTGATAACACTGTGCACTATTTCTAATAAGAAATCTGAAGGCAATATTATATTTTTAAAAGAATTAGGACTGCGACTGGAAGAAACAGATGTTCATTTATAGATTGCTGCAACGGGTTTTAAGAATCAAAAGAACCATCAATATTAAAGAAATGGGTGCAACTAAGTGTTGGAGTAACTCAAGAGGGGGTCAGTTCAGTTTGAATTGGGAAACAAAGAAATGGCAGAACAGTTAAACTGTTATTAAGGAAGACACAAACAATCTCCAATACCAGGGAACTGAGGATCTAGTGGGAGGACTGAAGGGAATCCACATTAGTCAGGAAAGGGTGTTAGGTAAACTGTTGGGACTGAAGGCAGATAGATCCCCAGGGCATGATGGTCTGCATCCCAGAGTACTCAAGGAGGTGGCCCCAGAATTTGTGGCCCCAATGTTCTCTCGACTCTGACTCAGTTCCTATGGACTGGAGGGCAGCCAATGTAACCCTACTTTTCAAGAAAGGAGGGAGAGAGAAAATGGGGAATTATAGACCACTTTCTATTTTCCCTCCCCCCCCCCCCCCCCCCCCCGACATCAGTCCGTAGAAGAGTCTCGACCCGAACGTCACTATTTATGAAGGGGATGTTATGCTTGACTAATCTTCTGGAAAATTTTGAGGATGTAACAAATAAAATGGATAATGGAATGAATGGATGTGATGTATCTGGATTTTCAAAATGCCTTTGACAAGGTCTCACACAAGAGATTTGTGTGCAAAATTAGAGAACATGGTATTGGGGGTAGGGTATTGACATGGATAGAGAACTGGTTGGCAGACAGGAAGCAAAGAGCAGGAATTAACTAGTCCTTTTCAGAATGGCAGGCAGTGCCGCAAGGCTCGGTTCTGGGACCCCAGTTATTTACAATATATATTAACGATTTAGACGAGGGAATTAAATGTGACATCTCCAAGTTTGCAGATGACACAAAACTGGGTGGCAGTGTGAGTTGCGATGAGGATGCTATGAGGCTGCAGGGTGACTTGGAAAGGTTGGGTGAGCGGGCAGATGCAATATTATGTGGATAAATGTGAGGTTATCCACTTTGGTGGCAAGAACAGGAAGGCAGATTATTATCTGAATGGTGTCAGATTAGAAAAAGGGGTGTGTAATGAGACCTGGGTGTGCTTGTACATCAGTCACTAAAAGTAAGCATGCAGGTACAACAGGCAGTGAAGAAAGCTAATGGCATGTTGGCCTTCATTACAAGAGGATTTGAGTTTTTGATCAAGGAGGTCCTACTTCAGTTGTACAGGGCCCTAGTGAGACCGCACCTGGAGTATTGTGTGCAATTTTGGTCTCCTAATTTGAGAAAGGACATTCTTGCTATTGAGGGAGGTGCAGCGTAGGCTCACCAGGTTAATTCCCATGATGGCGGGACTGACAAATGATGAAAGAATGGGTAGTTTGAGTTTGTATTCACTGGATCTTATAGAAACATATAAAATTCTCAAGGGACTGGACAGGCTAGAATGTTCCCAATGTTGGAGGAGTCCAGACCCTGGGGTCCCAGTGTAAGAATAAGGGGTGGCCAATTTAGGACTGAGACGAGGTGAAAAACCTCTTCACCCAGAGAGTTGTGAATCTGTGGAATTCTCTGCCACAGAAGGCAGTGGAGGCTAATTCACTGGATGTTTTCAAGAGTGAGTTAGATGTAGCTCTTAGGGCTAAAGGAATCAAGGGATATGGGGAAAAGCAGGAACGGGGTACTGATTTTAGAGGATCAGCCATGATCATCCTGCACCTGTTCTTCTGTTTAAGAAGGAACTGCAGATGCTGGAAAATCGAAGGTACACAAAAATACTGGAGAAACTCAGCGGGGGCAGCAGCATCTATGGAGCGAAGGAAATAGGCAACGTTTCGGGCCGAAACATTGCCTATTTCCTTCACTCCATATAGATGCTGCTGCCCCCTCTGAGTTTCTCCAGCATTTTTGTGTACCTTCCTGTTCTTCTGTTTCAATCTTTAGATTATTATCACATGTACCGAGGAACAGTGATAAAACATTTGGTTAAGTCTGGCAGCATCCCTGGAGAACACGGATAGATGTGACACAAAGTACTGGGGTAAATCATGTAGGCAGGAACTGCAGATGGTGGTTTACACCAAAGATATAGACACAAAATGCTGGAGTAACTGCATTTCCAGAGATGTTGCCTGTCCCGCTGAGTTACTCCAGCATTTTGTGTCCACAATGGGTCAGGCAGCAGCACATCAATATTCATCAGTCGACATAAATACTTTAAAATGTTTTAAATGATGAGAGGGATAGACAGAGTTGACGTGGATAAGCTTTTCCCCACTGAGGGTAGGGAAGATTAGGGAAGATAGGGAAAACAAGAGGACGTGACTTGAGAATGAAGGGACAGAAGTTTAGGGGTAACATGAGGGGGAACTTCTTTACTCAGAGAGTGGTGGCTGTGTGGAATGAGCTTCCAGTGAAGATGGTGGAGGCAGGTTCGATTTTATCATTTAAAAATAAATTGGATAGTTATTCTCAGGGAGGGGAAAGGAATGGAGGGTTATGGTCTGAGTGCAGGTAGATGGGACTAGGGGAGAATACGTGTTCGGCACGGACTAGAAGGGCCGAGCTGGGCCGTTTCCGTGCTGTAATTGTTATATGGTTATATAAATACACGATTTAGCTGCAGCTCGCGGGCCTACTCACAGTTTGTGACATCAATTAACGGTCTCAGGCCACGATCCGCCTCCCGGGCGCCGCCATTTTGTGAAGTCATCGCCGGGGCATTGTGGGATCAGGCTGAGGCGGAGCGATGGCTGAGGTAACGCATTTGCCCAAATGCTAGGTTTATATTTAATATACTCCGTGCTAATGATAATACGAAGCAGTTTTAGAATAAAAACAATGGATATGAGCAGCTTGCGCGGCGTTAAGAGGAGGTGCTGGAGAGGTCTGGAGGCCGGCCTCCGGTTGCTAGGGAGGCCATATTGGACCGGGGTGAAGTGGGAGCAAAATCAAGCGCGAAAGTAAAAGAGCCGGACAAGCTTTTATTGTTTGTCACCCGTAATCTAACCCCATCCTCCCTTAAAATGGCAGACGAGAGAGTAAGTATTCACACGCACTTGAAGCTCAACATCTCTGCTTCACATCCAAGCTGATATTGCTTCTGTATGTTTGAAAGCCGACGGTTAATTTTAAAGTGTACCAAAGTCACCATTATATGCCGGGCTTTTTATTTATTGGAGATGGGGAGGCCTCTGTCATTCGTATCGACGGCCAAGATTCATTGAAAACCGCTATCCGTAAATCCTCTATTTGCGCTATGCGGATTAAATTTTTTATTTTCTTTGTAAGTTCATTTTTTTTTTCTCATTGAAACCTCGTCTCCTCTACAGTAACATCCATCCCTGGCTTGGTCCAGCACTGGCCTAAACGAATGTGAATCAGTTACAATCCATATAATCGGGTTTCTTCGTGTGTCTTTATATTTAAATGTGCGTTTTTTTCCCCCCCGCATTTGTTGAATTAATGGGGATCGAATATTGTGCGACAGAATATTTATAAGGTATAGTGTTTTTTTTTTTCTCTCTCCCCAGCTAGTCTAAAATATGAGGTAATGTCTACTGGACTTGTATCCTCGATGGAAAAGCGTGCTTCTTCTACCTTCAAACATTTATTAACATTTCTTTGAAAATTACAGATCAGTCCCGAAATCTTCTCACGAGATTACACAGCCTTTTTTTTTTTTTACGTGTTCCTCATTAAATCTCCCTTTAAACTAAGTACAGGAGATCATTTTGTAAATTCCCGAGTTTTGTTTTCTGTGGCAGGTGATTTTCTCTTGCCAGTTATTAAATTAATTTGTGGATTTTCCCCCCCCTGAAAAACAAAGTTCTGCAGGAACTGGACAAAATCCGTGGAGGGAATGGACAGACATGCCACCTAACCCTCCAAAATTCTTCCAGCATTTTGCTGGAATCTAGAGAAAAAAGTCTATTCTCTTTCAATTTTTACAGTTGATATCAACGTTTTATTTTAGGAAGTTGATGATTTTCCCAGTCATTTTCACATAATTCGCTTTTTTTTCCAAAATCGTTCTTGGTATAGAGCTATATAACGTGTACTTTCTCCCTATGCACGTTTTCTCTGTAAGAATTTTCTGGTAGGACTGTTAACTTTTTAATGGTATGTTGGCACAGCCTCATTTGTTCCAGGCCAAAAGCTTGGGTTCTTGTCCTTTTGAATTTAACTCCAAAATTATTGCAATATTAATTTGTATCCTTCCATGAATATGTTCTTTACAACGCACAATATTTAACAACTTTTAAGGATTACATTTATTGTATGCAGAATTTCTGGATTTTATGAGAATCTGAGGATACAATTAACTAACACTTATTTAAGTCCAGAACAAGAAGGTATGGTGAGGGGGAAACTAGAACCTAAGAGTGAAGTTAGAAAATACCCATGAAAGCAGGTTGTGATAAAAGTTTGAAATCCCTTGACAAACAACAGTAAATACAATTTGTTTATTTTAAATTTGAATTTTTGTTAAGCAGAGATATTAAGAGAAATGGGACAAAGCTGTGCATAACAGTTTGAATGGGGGAACAAGTTTAAGGGCGCACATGCCTGCTTCCTGTTGGACTGTTATGTTCCTGTCTTTATTTCCAAGTACTCGTGAATTCTTAGTTTTTTTCTTTATGTACCTGAAATGAACGGAGGTTGGCTGCTTCATAGTGCACGTATCCAAAAGAGATAAAAAGAACTGCATCCTCATTTATTCATGAGGTGTGGAATTGTATTCTGGTTAATAATTTTCTGTGAATTTCATCATATTTGGGAGCATTTGCATTTTCGTTATTTACTTTTAGCAATTGCTTGATTGTGTGTCCAGTAGCAGATAATGGTCTATTTAAAATCTGTTATTTTAGTAACACTTGTTTTGACATTTAAAGCTTCCCTTCCCCTGACCACAGCATTTTGCTTGCGTATAGGAAGGAACTGCAGATGCTAGTTTAAACCGAAGATAGACACAAAATACTGGAGTAACTCAATGGGGGGCAGCATCTCTGGAGAGAAGGAATGGATGAAGTTTTACGTTCAGAACTTTCTCACCCGATTCAGACCTAAAATGTCACCCATTCCTTCCCTCCAGAGATGCTGCCTGCCCCCACTGAGTTACTCCAGCATTTTGTGTCTATTTCGCCAGTTAACAAATGCTTTTATATCTTAGTTGTTATAAAGCATTCTGAGATTGTATACCATTGGAGCGTAGCTGGCATTCTCTATGCGTTTTTGTTCCCCTCGTTCAGTTTGAGCTCTAGTCACTCATCTAGATTGTTTGCATTATAATCCTACAGTGACCAGTCAGCATTTTTGAATGGGGCAAGATCTTAATGCTAATGCTTTGGAGCTAGTTAGTGTGATGTTTTCTTCTTGGTTTAATGATATGCAACCTGGCTTTCGAGCAATAACTCTAATAATCGCAACTTTGCAAACTACCTAAATTGTTCACATGCACAAATAATGAAAAGACTGGTGTAAGCAACTACAAATAGATCATTACACCGACTGGGTTTTGCAACCAAATCTTGAGAAATATGATGCAGTTTAAGGAGAGGAAAGGTTTCATGAAATGAAGCTAGTAGGAGATGAAGATAAAAATTAACTGTATAATGATGACATCAAAGGTGGGAGAAATTGTTTAGGGAAATACTTAATGCAGTAAACTGACTGGAAATTGTTATGTTCTTGTCCATACATTACACTTGCAGATTAGAGCAACATCAGAATTACAAATTTTCCAAAATATTGACATGTAGCTAAGTTGGAAGTTCAACTTTAGTATGTTATTCTCCAGATCGCTGTAAGTAGCTGCTCCATAAATAACATGTAGAATTAAATGTTTCTTTAATCAACAAATAATTACAATAGCTATTATATAAGGTAGGATTAATATAATGGAATGATACTAAAAATGCTTGTAATTCTGAAATAAAAACAAACTGCTGGAAATATTCAACTGTTTGGCAGCTTCCATATAAAGAAACACAAATAATGTTTTTGTTTAAGAAGGAACTGTAGATGCTGGAAAAATCAAAGGTAGTTAAAAATGCTGGAGAAACTCAGCGGGTGAGGCAGCATCTATGGAGCGAAGGAAAAGGTGACGTTTCGGGTCTGAAAAAGGGTCTCGACCCAAAGCATCACCTTTTCCTTCACACCATAGATGCTACCTCACCCGCTGAGTTTCTCCAGCATTTTTATCTACCTTAAATAATGTTTTCAGTATTTTTTTTAATTTAGTTTTAAAAGGATATCTGTTTCACTTATCTGGTTTGTCTACTGCAGGAAGCAGGAGACCATGATACCACTACAGAGAGTGTAAATGAAGATACCAACCACGATCCTCACTTTGAGCCAATAGTCTCACTTCCTGAGCAAGAGGTAAAAACATTGGAAGAAGATGAAGAAGAGCTTTTCAGGATGTAAGTAATATATGACGTATAGCAAGTCTGCTTATTGTGCTGGCAACTAGCTCAATATGATTTGTATGGGTAGGTGTTTGATAAACATATTAATTTCATAGGTTGGTGTCTAATGCTCTGCTGCAGATTGTTTTGTAATTCCAATTTCTGTTTGATTAGCATCTTGGACTTTCAGTTTGGAGTTTACCCAAGAAAGTAGATTCACTTTCTTCTTATTCTGGCCCCTTTTTGTGGCATCTTGAGATCTCCAGCATTGGCTTCCTGTTTTCCTCTGCCATGCTTTTCATTTTGAATCTCTAATTCTGATCTGTTTAATAATAATAGTGGGAAATAAGTAACTTCTATTTATGTAGGCTTTGATTACACGGTGTAGCACCATAAATTACTTTAACTTGTTTGATGGTGTCTTTATTGCCGCATACACAGAGATACATTGAAACGCTTGTTCTGCAAGTTATCCATCAAATCATACCGTACATGAATACAATAGATCCTCTCCTGGAAAAACACACTTGGCGTTTCCATGTTCTCACTTCCATCTTCCAACTTCCAAGTCTCTGGAACATCAGATCTTTATCTAAACAGACATGCAATTTAGAGGTACAGCGCGGAAACAGGCCCACCAGGTTGGCGCCGACCAGCGATCCCGGCACAATAACACTACCCTACACACGCCAGGGACTATGTTTACATTTACCAAGCCAATTAACCTACAAACCTGTACGTCTTTGGAGTATGGGAGAAACCCGAAGATTTCAGAGAAAACCCACGCAGAACATGGGGAGTAATATTGACCATGATACCAGGGTCCACCCTTCTCCTTGTCAAATAGTGTAATGAGAGTTTAGGGCCCCGACCGCCCTGACGTGGGGGCTTCGATCGCCCCAACTGCAGATGGTTCGACTGCCCCAACCGCAGGAGAATAAAGAGGAAAGAAGATTAGACTTTGTTGCCTTCCATCACAGTGAAGAATGTGGGGAATCTGCTGTGGTGGATGTTTATGTTGACTTTTATGTAGTAGTGTGTCTTGTTGCTTTTTTTAGTATGACTGTATGGTAAATCAAGTTTCACTGTACCTTAATTGGTACACATGACAATAAAATGCTCTTTGAACCTTTGACAGGGCAATGACACTTCGTGGAAAATTCTGTAATTTGAGCACAGATTTCTCTGAAATGTCTTAAATCCACAGCAATTTGACTATGAAACAACTCTACTTCTATTTGAGTCATGGGTACCCCATATAAAATTCATGATTTTGAGGATTATTTAGACTTATTAAAATTGAAAGGATTCTCTGTGGGAAATGATAGGCTCGGTTTTACCTTGGTTTAACATTTTTACATTAAAATGAGAATTCTGTGTAACCAATAGATTGGAGCACCTTGTATTCCAAACATTCAAATGAATTGCACTAAACTGACCAAAGCTCACATGCTCTCTTTTTCCCAGCGTATTAACACTGACCAAGCGTACATTTTGGGTTGTGGGAATCTTCTAGCCTTGTAAGGAGCTCACCAAACTGTTCACTGAACAACGTTTTCTCTTTTCCCAATCCATCTGGAGAGATAATTTAATGATCTGCATTTTCCTCGAAAAAGTAAATGATGTCCAAGTGTTTAGAAAAGTCTGGCGGTAGGATTTAAACGACCAAACTTTGTTTTTGTTTCGACAGGCGTGCAAAGCTCTTTAGATATGCCTCCGAGAATGACCCTCCTGAATGGAAAGAACGAGGAACTGGAGATGTGAAGTTGTTGAAACACAAGGAAAGGGGAACAATTCGCCTTCTGATGAGGAGAGATAAAACTCTCAAAATCTGTGCAAACCATTATCGTAGGTCACTTCACTCAAATTCCAAATGTAGCTTTGCTGTTGGCAGTTGTAAACTATGCTAGACTTTTCTTGGGAATTAATATTTCTTTTTTAAGTTGCTCCTATTGCGTGGTGGTAAAATCTCTGAATGTTCATGAAATCTCCTTGTGACTGGAATTGTTCTGTTTTGAATAGTATATATTGTGAATGTGAGGTGCTGCTTCCTTTTATTCGCTAAAGGAAGAATTGCCTGTTGAAATGCTATGGTAATCGGTATGAAAATATGCTGTTCAGAACTAGAAGGAAGTCTGAAAAAATAGAGATGACATTGATGGTGAAATCTGTACTCTGGGAATCAGAAATAGTAGCAAGCACTCTACCTGGTTTCCCCTCCTCCACTTTTTTTTTCCCCCACATTAATTAATTTAACCATGGTTCAATGTGCAGTTAATGAATGTGTGATGATATAAACATTTATGCAGTGAACTACAAAGAGGATAAGAATCGATTACAGCTGGGAGAATGGGTAGACAATGGCACATGAAATTTAATGCAGAGGAAATGGGCTTGATCAGGGTCCTTGTTTAGCCAAGATTTCTGTTGTTGGCAGCACTTAAAAGCATCTATGGCTGTCAAATAAAGACCAAATGTCATTGGGTTATACTAGCCTTGCTGTTCAACACGTGATACAGAGTTTTTTCGGGTTCATATACAAACAATGTGCACAGAATTGGGCCAATAAAAGGCATTATCTCTGGTGGACTGAAGCAATGGCCAGATAATTAAGAAAGCATTATTTCAAAATTAGTTTGATATTTTTCTGGCCTTTTGAAAATATTGGCTGTCTACAATTGAGGAACTGTCTTTTGGACCAAAGTGAATCTGTTTTTATTCTTTCCATTTTACAAAAAATATATAGAAATGTGCAGCTAATTCAGTCATCTACCAAAATGAAACTTTTTTTTACAATAAGCAATTAAAATAAAAAAAATAAAAAAAATTGATTCATGGGCATTAATTTAATTTCTAGTTACACCTTCCATGGAGCTGAGGCCTAATGTGGGAAGTGACCGGGCATGGGTGTGGAATGCACCTGCTGATTTTGCAGATGAAGAACCCAAACCTGAGTTGCTGGCTATCCGGTTCCTGAACAAAGAAAGTAAGTATTAGACTGAAAATAAATGTCTCTATATATACATTTTTGATCTTGAAGATAACAAAACTGAAATTATATACTACAAAGATTAACATGCCATAGTGTTCCATGATATTTTGCAGAGAATAGTCAAGTCGAGAGAGTTTATTGCCATGTGTCCCAGATAGGACAATGAAATTCTTGCTTGCTGCAGCACAACAGAATATTGTAAGCATAAATACAGAACAGTTTGGTGTGTCTATATAACATAGACCATATATATACACACATAAATAAACAGATAAAGTGCAATAGGCTGTTATAGTTCAGAGTTTGTTTGTTGGTGTGTTTAACAGCCTGATGGCTGTGGAACAGAAGCTGTTCCTAAACCTGGATGTACCAGATTTCAGGCGCCTGTACCTTCTACCTGATGGCAGCAGAGAGATGAGTGTGTGGCAAGGATGGTGTGGGTCCTTGATGATGTTGGCAGCCTTTTTGAGGCAGCGACTGCGATAGATCCCTTCGATGGTGGGGAGGTCAGAGCCGATCATGGACTGGGCAGTGGTCAGAACTTTCTCAAGTCAAGTCAAGATTCTGCATTCTTTTCTGCTCCTGGACGCTCAAGTTGCCGATGCAACCAGTCAGCATGCTCTACTGTGCACCTGTAGAAGTTCGAGTGAGTCCTCTTTGACATACCGACTCTCCGTAATCTTCTCAGGAAGTAGAGGTGCTGATGTGCTTTCTTTATAATAAGGAGTTAGATGTGGCCCTTGTGGCTAAGGGGATCAGAGGGTATGGAGAGAAGGCAGGTACGGGATACTGAGTTGGATGATCAGCCATGATCATATTGAATGGCGGTGCAGGCTCGAAGGGCCGAATGGCCTACTCCTGCACCAAATTTCTATGTTTCTATAATTGCATCAGTGTGCTGGGACCAGGAAAGATCTTCGGAAATAGGCACACCCGGGAATTTGAAGTTCTTGACCCTTTCCACCATTGTCCTGTTGATATAAACGGGATTGTGGGTCCCTATCCTACCCCTTCCAAAGTCCACAATAATTTCCTTGGTTTTGCTGGTGTTGAGAGCCAGGTTATTGTGCTGGCATTATTTGGTCAATCGGTCGATCTCACTTCTATACTCTGACTCGTCACCATCAGTGTTTCGTCCCACAACAGTGGTGTCGTCGGTAAACTTGATGATGGAGTTCGCACTATGTCTGGCTTCGCACTCACAAGTATAGAGTGAGTAAAGCAGGGGGCTGAGCACGCAGCCTTGAGGTGCTCCCGTGCTGATTGTTATCGAGGATGACACATTTCCACCAATACGGACAGACTGGTCTGTGGATGAGGATGTCAAGGATCCAATTGCAGAGGGATGCGCAGAGACCCAGATCTGAGAGCTTGGTAACCAGTAGTATTGCCAGCTATTTGTTCTGTACCTTTTCCTACCTCTAGTTTCCCTTTCCCCTGACTCTCAGTCTGAAGCAGGGTCTCGTCCTGAATCGTCAACTGTTCCTTTTCTCCAGAGATGCTGCCTGACCCGCTGAGTTACTCAAGAATCGAGAGTTTTATTGTCATGTGTCCCAGACGGGACAATGACATTCTTACTTGCTGCAGCACAACAGAATATGTGAACATAATACAGAACGGGAGATAAAAATTCAGTGTGTCTATAGACCATATATACACAATAAATAAACAGATAAAGTGCAATAGTAATTTTTGTAGTAATAATTCCAACATTTATAATTCCAACACCAACAAATAATAGTAAGAATTCCAACATCTTATCTTCTGGAAAACTCATTTGACTTGACAAATCCTACATGTCAGTGAGCAGTGGAATTTAAGTTCAGTTAATAGTGAGAATTTTAATGTCCAGTCATAGATAATGATGCCACAATGGTCTGCCTCTGGCCCCTCACCTGATTTGGCTTTATGTGGCCCCAGACGCGTGATGGTATATAGGATTGGTGTCTGACCCCCTGAAATTCCATGCAGAGCAGCTCAATTCAAAAGCAGTTTGAGATGAGTGACAAATAATGCAGGTTAGTGCTGCCCAGATCCTTAAAAATAGACAAATTGTTGAGGGAGGGTGTGGGGGTAAGGAGAAGCAACATTTAAAAAAAAAAAACAATAGTGCCTGGAACACAACTATCCACTCGGGTGTAGGAAGATGCCTTATCAGGAACCACAGTATTGCGTACAGTTTTGGTCTCCAAATCTGAGGAAGGACATTATTGCCATAGAGGGAGTGCAGAGAAAGTTCACCAGACTGATTCCTGGGATGTCAGGACTTTCTTATGAAGAAAGACTGGATAGACTCGGATTGTACACGCTAGAATTGAGGAGATTGAGGGGGGATCTTATAGAAACGTACAAAATTCTTAAGGGATTGGACAGGCTAGATGCAGGAAGATTGTTCCCGATGTTGGGGAAGTCCAGGACAAGGGGTCACAGCTTAAGGATAGAGGGGAAATCCTTTAGAACCGAGATGACAAAAACATTTTTCACGCAGAGAGTGGTGAATCTCTGGAACTCTCTGCCACAGAAGGTAGTTGAGGCCAGTTCATTGGCTATATTTAGGAAGGAGTTAGATGTGAGCCTTTGCAATGCGGGAGGTAACCTTAACCCTAACTCTAGATTGATAGACTTGGTATTTATAAATTGTCCCTAGCGTGTGTGGGATAGTGTGCGGGGGATCGCTGGTCGGTGCGGACTCGGTGGGCCGAAGAGCACTGTATCTCTGAACTAAATATGACACGGGCCCCAGGGGTTGGACTCGAACCCCCAATATTCTGCATGGGAACTAAACTGTTGGTCGCGAGTTGTCACAGAGGCAGATCTCTCTTCCAATGGTTACCAAATCCCCAGAGGCAGTGGGCTTTTCAACTGGGGACAGGCAATGTTGTCAATGTACCCGTGCCACCCACCTGCTCCGGCCACTGAGTAAATACCCACCACCCATTTTGAAGCAAGGTGGGGGAGTTGGGGGTGTTGTTCCCAAAGTCTGCATTTATCCCATAGTCAATGTTACTAAAACAGATGATGTGGAGTAGACTTTGTGCAGTACTATTAGTGGGATCTAGCTGTCGCAGGCTGGGTCCTCAAATGGGGGGCGTCGGGGAAAGTGGGAGGGGGGAATGGGGGGTTGGAAAATGGGAGAAGAGAGAGAGAGAGAGAAATGGGATGTGAGGAGGGGGGGGGGGGGAAGAGTGGAGCGAGGAGGAGGAAGGGGGGAGGGAGGGGGGGGAGGGAGTGGAGAAGGGTAGGGGGGAGTGGATAAGGAGGTAGAGGGGAGTTCAGTCTACACTCACTGAATCCATCCCTGTGAAAAGTTAGAGATGGTGATTTGGATCTAGAAGCAGACCAATACAAAATAGAATTGAACGATTCAGACATCTTTTCATTTAAACAATTGATTTTGTTGTATTAATTTTGATATTAATGTTTAAAATCCATGCAATGAAGGAAGAATATTTTACAGCCCATCTGTGGTCCCTAACCCCCAACCCTAACTCTAACTGGGCATCACCCGCAGGACAGCGTGTGACAGGGCGCACGACATGATCAGACACCTAAATGTCGCCCCTGGATTTTAAACAGTCAAAAACATGCAAAAAAAAAAGGAAATGTTGTTAGCCATTTGCTAGGTGGGAACGAGTAGTGACAATGAGACTCAAGACAAATTTGAAGTTGGTGTGACTTGGGTGGGGGAGGGATGGAGAGAGAGGGAATCCAGGGGTTACTTGAAGTTGGAGAAATCAATCATCATACCTCTGGGTTGTAAGCTGCCTCAGCGAATGCTGTTCCCCCAATTTGTGTTTAGCCTCACTGACAATGGAGGAGACCGAGGACAGAAAGGTCAGTGTGGGAATGGGAAGGGGAAAAAGTGTTTGGCACTTTATAGGTGTTGTTATGTAACGTTGCATCTGAACAAATATATTCCTGAAGTGTTATGCTTCACCTGTATGTGACACAACATTTGATGATTTTTGTATTTAGTTTGTCATTTTTATAAATCTCGGTGCCAAGTCCTTTCTTGAAAGTAGAATATTGCGGAGCAGGAACGAGCCCTTTGATCCACATTGTCCCTGCTGATCACGCTGCCCACTAATCTCCTATGCTGACATGTGATTCCTGTCCCTCTATTCCCTGCATATCCATGTTCCTATCTACAGACCTCCCAAATGCCCTTGAGTTTAGGCTATTTTAGTTTACCATTCTTGGTTAGAACATCAGGATCGAAAATGATTTACTTCTACTGCAATTGTTGAGGACAATTGAAAATCGTACTCTTCCACGGATGTGGTGGGTGAGTCGATTGAGATGATGCAGTGTTGCCATTTACTCTTTTAAGCTTGCATTGAAAAACAAAAACAATGCATTGGATTGTCATAAAGTCACAACTGGTTTGCTGATTAAAGGCATGTCATTTTTCAATGAAGCTTCATATGAAAGGCATTACAATTAAAAATAAATTATGTGTAGTTGCCCCTTAAACGTTTTGGAGGAGCGTTCAAGCCCAGTAGGTTCAGGTTGCAGTGGTTGATTGTAATATTGATGTTAATAGATCTGGAAATGTTTCGGTTTACATTGAAAAACAGAAACAATGGGTTGGATTGTCATAAAGGCACAACTTGTTCACTAATTCCCTTGTGGTAGGGAACTTGTTCTGGCCTGGTTTGACCAATGTAATTCCAATGCCATCATCTATAATTGACTGGTAATAAACGTTGGGTGAAAATAAAGTGTGGATATCACATAGGCAAGCTCTACCATTTTAAGGAGTCTGTCAAAAAGGGCATAATTTGCATTCATGGCAATTTTAAAGTTGCTTATTTTAGTATGCGATCTGCTAAATGTTGGGCAGAAACCTGTGTTTACCTACATGTTACAAAAATATAAAGATTAACTTAATGTAAAATTTCACCAAGCGGGTGGCAATTCGAGAAACATAAGAAAACTTCAACTCTCAAGTCTTAATCAACTCCAAATTTACACGATGGGAGGCAAATCCATTGGGCACCTAAATCTTTTCACACCTATCTGATTGTAGCAGTTGTATCAGTGTGCCTGTAATTAAGTTTTGGGGGGGGGGCTGTATCCAAAAGCCTGAATATATGTAAATACTGTGATCAGTTTCACTGGTACAAACTGACAACTCAAAAGACAATTCATCCACTGTTGGCATCAGAGTGTGATATAAAATAGCCAATTCTTCTGGGTAATTTCTCATAGATCTGGAGATTTCCTTTCAGATTCGTAATGATATTTTAAAAGGCTTTGACTTGCCTTGTTTCACTTATTCCTGAACCTCCAGCCTATAAAACAGACTTGGTCTTCGATCACAAGTGCATTGTGACATGAGAAAGATGAATTACTTTAAGATGGTTATGCTATCACAACCTTTCCAACCACTTGCCAAAATCCATGGAATTAAATTTGGATACTGTCTGAATGAAATGGTAGTGGTCCAATAGAAATCTTTTTTTTAAACACACACTGGAGTAACTCGTGTTTCCAAAAAGTTTACTCAGAATAGTGAAATGCTGCACTTAGACTAGTCTTTATATTTGTGATGTATGCTGAATATTAAATTGATCACTTACTGAATGCATTTAAAACGTTTCTGATGTTTATGAATAACGACACTGTTTTTCACTTGTTAGATGCACAGAAGTTTAAGGCGAAGTTTGAAGAATGCAAAGGGAAGATGAAACTAAACGGTAAAATAACTTTTAAAACAGACACAACATATTTAAACAGGTGCAAATAGTGAATATCCAGTTGGAATAATCACTGACAACATTGAAAAGTTTGCATTTAAATTGAACCGTCCCATAAAAAAACGAATGATTGTAGTAGATTTGCTGGGAAGTTGTGATTTATTGTGTCATTTATGTGTGTGAATGCAGAGTTGGGCCAAGACTGCAAGGTGCTTTACCACTGTGTGTGTGTTGTGTTGTGAATTATACCACCTTGGAATGATCTGAGATGCAAAATAAAAATACAGAAAATAAGACTCTAAAATAAAAACAGAAAATCCTCGAAATACCCAGCAGATCAGGTGGCATCAGTGGCAAGAGAAACATTAAGGTTGTCAGTCATTAGCATTTCATCTGATTGAAACCGCCACAATTTTCCATGACTGGTCAGGAATCTACTAACAGTTATTACTCATTGTTTTAATCATTCAGGAAATTGTGTTAATAGAAACATTTTAATCTGAAAGATGAAGTCGGTTATAAAAAACGTTGATTGAAGACTGTTACTGAATTGACAGAACTGCATACACGGATATTCAATTTGCTGGGATTTACTGTTATAAATATATTCAGATACAACAATTCAAAGACAACAGGACATGAGAGAAGCATTTTATTGGCTACTTCACAATTTTGACTTTTTATTTGATGCAGTTTTGTAATCTATAGTTTGCAGTTTGTTTTGGTGGGGGTGATTTATTTTCTTCCTTTCCTCCCCATCCCCATGTTACTCTTGTAAATTTAAAGGTGAAGGAAAATGATCTTGAAACAATTTGGGCAATTAATTGCTGGCTCAGTCTATGAAGACCACGTCCCTTTTAATGATCTTTTTTAAGCTTGTGGTAGAAAATCTGCTGCTTTACCTCGTGGAACAGTGGTTGTTCACTATATTCATGATCGAGATCAAGAATGTTGGGCAATAAAGGGACCTGGAAGGTGGGAATATTTCGAGATCAGGATATTGTATGGTGAAACACCTTGTGAATGAATCTGGTCAACTTCTCTTATATGTATGTTGCTAGTGAAATTTTATTGTCTCCATTAAAATGGTCAGAATATTCAAAAATGCTTTGCAGCCAGGACTGACTTTTGAAAAGTAGGTACCATTAGATGAACAAATGTGGCCAAAAGGTGTAAAGCTGAGATGATTGACCTTGTCTGTTTTGTTTGCCTTGTCTAGTTACGTAAAGGAATCTTAATTATTATAAGAATGACCATTGACGCCCATTTTCAATATCTGTTTCCTCTTAGAAGATGATGATGATGAGGAAAATCCAGATAAGGTTGCTGAAAAGCTAGAGGAATTGTCTGTAAAGGAGGATAAGAAAGAATCCGCCAAAGAGGAAGAATGTGAGAAGAAAGAAGTGACCAGTGAAAAAACTGCCGAGAATTAAGTAATCCTGGTCCCCGTTTCCCTTTCCTTTTTTTACAGCAGACTGTAATGAACTGGGTGTGGGCACGGATGAGCTCTTCCAGGCTCTTGCCCTGCGATCCCAAATTGGTTATGAAGATACAGTACCTTCACAGAATGTCATTCCTCAGTCATCAGCCACCATAAATGTGCTAGTGTATTCCTTGGTGAAAATTCTAGGAGTGTTAACTACTGCCTTATCTATTTACAGTCTTCTGAGAGATAATTTAAATCTATTGCTTTAATTTCTCAAAATTGGTGAATATAACATTGCTTTACAGTGTATGACTGACTTTTTAAAAAAAACTGTTTTGTGAATGAGACTTAATGTCAGAATTCCCACATTGGGTAGCAGATGGTTTATAACCAAATAAAATTCAGTTAAGTTGTACATGGAAAAAGAAAAACTCTTAGGTTTTTTTTATTATAACTTTTGCCCTTCAATGGTTCTGGGCCAAATATGACACAAATGCTGGAAGATTACATTTAAGATTTTTTTAAATTTTTACTCGTTTTTTTTTTTCTCCCCCCTTCCCCCCCCGTCTAAATTGGTAACTGACAGATTACATAATAGAAAGATTAGTGGCAAGTTCATTGCAGGTTTGGTTAAAGATTTATCTTGACAACTGTTAGACTGCAAAAAGGAGAAACAGGTAGAGATTTCTGGTGTAATTTAACCAGGTTTGGTCTATGTCGTGCAGCAGGAGATTGGTGTAGTGTCAATGCCCTCCGGCTGGAACAGTTCTTGCCCCAGTGGCACCCCTTAGTAAACCGATACTGGTCCCAATACATTGCTATCAGATCGTGAACTGACACCAAATATTGTCTGATGGTACTACTATAATGCACGACTAATGCATGTAAAGAGGGAGTGGTGCTGATGGTTTCACAATGGATTTCTTTGATTTTCCTGCTGGCTCCAGCTTTGCTGTTGACACACGGCATTATCTGTAGCGGTCACCATACAATTGGCTTGCACGACATCAGTTATACAGGCTTTACCTACAGAAAAGATTGATCAGCATGAAAGCTAGAACCTGTTCTGATAAAGTTCGCGTTTGCATTTGCTTGCCCTGGACCACATTTGTGTATAATCTTTTTTTTCTGTTGGAATGAACAAACCATCTTGATCTACTGTTTTGTAATGGGGGAAACTTATAAATGAAACTGTTGAGAATTGCTACATTCGTTAGGAAATTTGCAATAAAGGTTTTTGCAAACAGCATGCAGTGCAAAGAAGGTACTTGTAGGGTGTTTGAATTGATTTGCTTTATTTTTCTGTTTGCTTCCACCATCAGGCTACATTTGCATTAAGAACGTTTCCCATTGTACATAAGTGCAGCAAGATAGGTCTCAGCAGTTTATCTGAACATTCAAAACTCTTGTAGAAACCAGGAACTCAGCAGGTCAGGCAGTATCTGGAGAACATGGATAGGTGATGTTTTGGGTTGGGACCTTTCTTCAGACTGATCTGACATCAAAACCTGAAATGTCGCCTATCTATGTTCTTCATTTAAAACTCATTATTTGGTTATTTTAGTATTGTGCGATGCACCATCACTGTCAGGTGTAGGATTTGATACAGAACTAAGTCTTGGCTTCATTAGGAGGAAGGGTTCTGTATTATTGACTGTGACTTTGATTCCATGCTCATAGTTACTGTTGGCAGGACTGGTGAATACTGCAGATGCTGGAATTTCGAGCAAAAGGCACAAAACGCTAAAGGAACTCAGTGGGCCAGGCAGCATCCCTAAAAAATATAGATCGGTGATGTTGTGTGTCAGATCTGAATAATGGCCCTGACCCAAAACATCACATATCCATGTTCTCCAAGGATGCTGCCAGACCTGCTAAGTTACTCCAACACTTTCTCTTTTCTTTCATTCATTGTATTTGTGTGCTGGCTGCATTCAACTGCTGAATTTGACCTGCCTTGGGGGATATGGGCAGAAGGCAGGAACAGGGTACTGATTGGGGATGATCAGCCATGATTACATTGAATGGCGGTGCTGGCTCGAACGGGCTGAGTGGCCTACTCCTGCACCTAATGTCTATCGCCTTTGTTCTGCCCTATGAATATAGAACTAGATCTTGTTAATGAACAGATCAGTCCGTAAGTTCAGGACACTTAAAAATATTTTGTGAATATTGGCATTATGTTCTGTGCATAAAGGGCCTACTTTTATGTACCTTTATGTTTTATGAATCTTGATAGTTGGTTTAAGTTGCTACACCGTTGTGCACATCGCTTGCCATTTACCTCCCAAAAATGTTGTTGAATTGCGTGATAATTTATCAAAGGCAGAAGTAAAATGTGTGGAAATAGCTTTTTAATTATTTGTTTTTAACTGCAGCACATAAGTAAACGGTACAAACTCTCTCATTTCTACACATAAGAAAATGCCAGTTATTTTAAATGTCCATGCTTTTCTCAAATCATTCTTTTATCTATCTGATTTTACTTTTCATTTTCTTTGTTTTTAATTCTCAGCACGTCCCATTGCCCAGTAAAATGCAAGTTGCTTTTGTTATGCAATTAGTACGTGGCACTATTCACAACACGTTGTAGTTCAGGGGTGAGGAGGTGCAGAAGTAAAGAATGGCCAGCAGTGTGTGTTGTGATAGCAATAGTGTAAGAAATGCTTGCAATCATTTTAATTTTATCTGGTCCAGGGTTGCCTTGTTGCACTTTTTACACGCCTTGTAATTTAGTATTTCAGCACCAGAGGGAGCAAGAGGCTTCGTTTTCTATTGCACTAGACATTCCACTGCAATAACCTGTGTTGCCAGTGCTAGTATGGAGATAGAATCTGTCTTTGTTAGCTTAGTGTAGATGCAAGGAACTGCAGATGCTAGTTTACAAAAATGGATACAAAGTGTTGGAGTAACTTAGTGGGTTGGGCAGTGTCTGGAGGGAAGGAATGGGAAATATTTCACTGAAGAATTTCCTGACCTAAAGTGTCACCTATCCATGTTCTCCAGAGATGTTGCCTGATCTGTTGAGTAACTCCAGCACTTTGTGTCTTTTTTTCAACAACTTAATATTTGTTGCACTGCCACCATGAGTTGATGGCAGTGGAGTGAGGGGTTGCAAGACCTGAGTGTAAATGAGAATGAAATTTGCTGCCTAGCCTTGTTAGGTGCAAAATGACATATAGTAGACAAGGAAATTAAAGTGAAAAGTTAAGATGAGACATTTTTAAACTCCATAAGAACCATGTTGAGACTTCAGAGTTTAAATATATTAAGGTAATGACTGACATTATACTGACAATTGCCATTCACTCCTGAATTGTTACTACTGTATAAGTATCGAGCAAAGTGAATCTAGCCCACTCACTATGGTACACCCTTGTTACAGAGCTTCAAAGACTTACCATCGAACGTTGCCATTTGTTTCCTACCTTCAAACTACTTTTGCATCTAATTGGCTAACTTGTCCTAGATCCTATGTGATCTGATCTTGCAGGTACAATCACATTGTTTAAGAAACATTTAGACAGATGCATGTATAGATATGTTTAGAGGGATAAGGGCCAAAGGCAGGTGGGACTACTGTAGATGGTACATGTTTTGATCAGTGTGCGCAAGTTGCATCCAAGGGCCTGTTTCCACGCTGCACGACTATAGCTCTATGACCGGCCTACCATGCGTAACCTTGTCAAAGGCCTCGCTGAAGTCCACTAAGCCAACGTATACCGCACCACCCTCATCAATTTTCTTGGTCATCTCTTCAAAAAACATGGTCACCAATTAATCCAGTAAGGAATGTGTGAGAAACGGCGAGTACAGTGAATGGTTGAAATGTGAAACTCCCAGTGACGTGAGATGAATATTGGGTTATGGTCATACAGCACGGAAACAGTTCCCTTCGGCCCAACTTGCCCCTGCCGACCAAGATGACTCATCTACGCTAGTCCCACCTGCCTGTATTTGGCTTGTTTACCTCAACCTTTCCTATTCATTTTCCCTTCCAAATGTTATAGTACCTGCCTCATCGACCTCCTTTCGCAGTTCATTCCATGTACCCACCACCCTCTGAAAAGTTTAAGAAAGAACTGCAGTTGCTGGAAAAATCGAACGTAGACAAACAAGCTGGAGAAACTCAGCGGGTGAGGCAGCATCTATGGAGCGAAGGAATAGGCGATATTTCGGGCCGAGACCCTTCTTCAGACTTCTGCTTTCCGCAGAGACCGTTCCCTCCGTAACTCCCTGGTCAATTCGTCCCTTCTCACCCAAACCACCCCCTCCCCTGGTACTTTCCCTCGCAACCGCAGGAAATGCTACACTTGTCGTGTTGCCTCCCCCTCAACTCCATCCAAGGACCTAAACAATCTTTCCAGGCGAGGCAGAGGTTCACCTGCACCTCCTCCAACCTCATCTACTGCATCCGCTCTACATCGGTGAGACCAAGCGCAGGCTTGGCAATCGCTTCGTCCAACAACTCCGCTCGGTTCGCAATATCCAACCTGACCTCCTGGTGGCTAAGCACTTCAACTCCCCCTCCATTTCCGAATCCGACCTTTCTGTCCTGGGCCTCCTCCATGGCCAGAGTGAGGCCCACTGCAAATTGGAGGAACAGCACCTCATATTTTGTTTACATCCCAGTGGTAGGAACATTGACTTCTCCAATTTCAGGTAGTCCTTGCTTTCTCCCTCCTTCCCCTCCCCAGCTCTCCCACAGCCTACTGTCTCCCCCTCTTCCTTTCTTTTTCTTGCTCCCCGACATCAGTCTGAAGAAGGGTCTCGACCTGAAACGTCGCCTATTCCTTCGCTGCATAAATGCTGCCTCACCTGCTGAGTTTCTCCAGCTTTTTTGTCTACCCTCTGTGAAAAGGTTGCCCCTCGGGTTCCTATTAAATCTTTCTCCTCTCACCTTATATGCATGCCCCCCCCCCCCCCCCCCCATAGTTCTTGATTCCCCTATACTGTGTTTTAAAAAAAAACTCTAAACTCACCCTATCTTAATCCATTTTTATACGCCTTGATAAGATCACCCCCTCGGCGCTCCCCAGTAATATGGGTACATTTCAGGGGAAATGATAACCACATGAAAAAGATGGGAATAAAATAATTTAAGAATTGTCAGAGGAACATAAGACAGGAAGAGACTCGTGTGGAGTGTAAAAAACTAGCACAGACCCGTGAGGCTGAAGGGTCTGCTTCCATTTCATGTAATTCGCTCCATTGTCTGAACATCTACTGATAGCTCAATTAAAACCAAGGCAGAATTTAATTAAAAAATCCGCAAAAACAATGTTAAACTGTTCTGATGTATCATCGTATTAAAGCAGTGCAAGGCAGGGTTAGAATGCACAGTGTGAGTAAATCTTGCAATTTGGAAGATCAGAGGCTTTGATTTCTGGTGTATCATGAGTTTATCATTGCAGTCCGGCTTGACTGAGCTGCAGCTATTGATTTGAGCTTTCCAATGCTTGGCAGGGGAAAATTGGCCAGGAGATCATCTGGTGCTGATGCTTTGTTCGATAGTGGGTGGGTATATTTTTCAAAGACAGGACTGGGAATGCAATAGACTCCACAGACAATTGGCCTGTTGATAATCAAAATCTTGGTTCACAGGTGGAGAGGTTAATTCAACATAGATGGGGCAAGTAAGCAAAAAAAAACAGGTCATCTGTTCGGGGATAGACTCCGTTCTTTCTGAAACAAAGACAGAGATGGGTCAGAACAAGATTGGGGCTGAAGATGAAATCCCAGGAACAATGGAGATTCCTGCACAATGGAATAGTTCACCAACACTTGGAGTAATTGTTACTGAGGTGTCATTTTGTGGAAATAAGCCTTAACTGGAATTCCAACGTGTAACTCGTTAAATAACTTCTCATGCACAAACGTGTTGTTGTTAGAATCATGAGTATTTAATTGTCATGTGTATGTGCTGACAAGGGAACAATTATATTCTTACTCCCTCTCCCATCGGGCAGAAGGTATAGAAGAGTGAAAATGCACATCTCCAGATTCAGGGACAGTTCCTTCCCAGCTGTTATCAGGCAACTGAATAATCCTACCACAACTGGATAGCCGTTGTTGGGGGAGTCCAGCTCCAGGGGCCACAGTTTAAGAATAAGGGGTAAGCCATTCAGAACAGAGACGATGAAACACTTTTTCTCACAGAGAGTTGTGAGTCTGTGGAATTCTCTGCCTTGGTGGAGGCCGGTTCTCTGGATAATTTCAAGAGAGCCAGATAAGGCTCTTAAAGATAGTGGAGTCAGGGGATATGGGGAGAAAGGCAGGAACAGGGTATTGATTGGGGATGATCAGCTATGATCACATTGAATGGCGGTGCTGGCTCGAAGGGCTGAATGGCCTACTCCTGCACCTATTGTCTGAACTACTATCTACCTCATTGGAGACCCTCGGACTATCTTTGATCGGACTTTACTGGCTTTATCTTGCACTCAACGTTATTTCCTTTATCATGTATCTGTATACGGTGGATGGCTCGATTGTAATCATGTATTGTCTTTCCGCTGACTGGTCAGCGTCAGGGCGGTCGAAGCTCCCGCCGTTGGAGCTCCCAAAGTCGATCAAGAGGCAAAGAGGCTGCCAGCACCACGATGCCAAGCCGCAGCGCGGATGTAGATACGATACGGAAAAAGTCGCATCTTCATCGAGGAAAGAGATTAAATGTTTCCCCCCACCTTCCATATAATACAACACTAAAGATAAACTAAAACATACATTTAACAACAAACTAAAAACAACAAAAGAAGAAAAGGACGAGACAGACTATTAACGAGGCTGCCATCGTGTGGCACCACCCAGTATCCAAACGAACTATAGAAAGAGGCAGTGCCACGCATGCAGGTACAGCTCGGTGGTGGGGAAGGTGCTGGAGTCAATAATAAAAGATGAGATAGCCGCACATTTGGATAGCAGTAACAGGATCAGTTCAAGTGAGTTTATTGTCATGTGTCCCTGATAGGACAATGAAATTCTTGCTTTACTTCAGCACAACAGAACATAATAGGCATTAACTAGGTCCGAGTCAGCATGGATTTACGAAGGGGAAATCATGCTTGACTAATCTTCTGGAATTTTTTGAAGATGTAACTAGGAAAATGGACAAGGGAGAGCCAGTGGATGTAGTGTACCTGGACTTTCAGAGAGCATTTGATAAGGTCCCACATAGGAGATTAGTGGGCAACATTAGGGCACATGGTATTGGGGGTAGAGTGCTGAGTTGGAACTCAGTCTGGAGAACAGTTCCTTGTCAGGGTGGGCAGTCAAAACCTTTCTTGCAAGGACTCTCTTGTAAGGGAGTAGATTGCTGACATGGATAGAGAAGTGGTTGGCAGACAGGAAACAAAGAGCAGGGATTAACGGGTTCCTTTCAGAATGGCAGGCAGTGACTAGTGGGGTACCGCAAGGCTCGGTGCTGGGACCACAGCTATTTACAATATACATCAATGATTTGGATGAAGGGATTCAAAGTAATATTAACAAATTTGCAGATGACACAAAGCTGGTTGGCAGTGTGAACTGTGAGGAGGATGCTATGAGAATGCAGGGTGACTTGGACTGGTTGGGGGAGTGGGCAGATGCATGGCAGATGAAGTTTAATGTGGATAAATGTGAGGCTATCCACTTTGGTAGCAAAAACAGGAAGGCAGATTACTATCTAAATGGCGTCAAGTTGGGGAAGAGGAAACGGGATCTGGGGGTCCTTGTACATCAGTCTATGAAAGTAAGCATGCAGGTACAGCAGACAGTGAAGAAAGCGAATGGCATGTTGGCCTTTATAATGAGAGGAATCGAATATAGGAGCAAAGAGGTCCTGCAGTTGTACAGAGCCCTAGTGAGACCACACCTGGAGTATTGTGTGCAGTTTTGGTCCCCTAATTTGAGGAAGGACATTCTTGCTATTGAGGGAGTGCAGCGTAGGTTTACAAGGTTAATTCCCGGGATGGCAGGACTGTCATATGCTGAGAGAATGGAGCAGCTGGGCTTGTACACTCTGGAGTTTAGAAGGATGAGAGGGATCTCATTGAAACATATAAGATTGTTAAGGGCTTGGACATGCTAGAGACAGGAAACATGTTCCCGATGTTGGGAGAGTCCAGAACCAGGGGCCACAGTTTAAGAATAAGGAGTAAGCCATTTAGAACAGAGACGAGGAAACACTTTTTCTTACAGAGAGTGGTGAGTCTATGGAATTCTTTGCCTCAGGTGGAGGCCGGTTCTCTGGATGCTTTCAAGAGAGAGCTAGATAGGGCTCTTAAAAATAGTGGAGTCAGGGGATATGGGGAGAAGGGCCAAATGGCCTATTCCTGCACCTATTGTCTTAATTAAATGTGTCATCCCAAATTGCACATTAATGGAACAGGTCACTTAATAACCATAGACCCTGAAACATCACCATTTCCTTCTCTCCAGAGATGCTGCTTGTCCCGCTGAATTACTCCAGCTTTTTGTGTTTATCTTTGGTTTAAACCAGCATCTGCAGTACTTTCTTACACTTAATAACCATAGGCTGCTAAAGACCACATCATCTTCCCCCGCTTCTGTTCTTATGTTTATAAGGGACTAGACCAAGTTACTCTCAACAGCAATAAATAAAACCCAATTCAAAAACAATACTTCCATTCAGTCACAAACATTAATTTGAGCAACAGGGGAATTGATCCAATGGATTTTATCTGGCTTTATAGATGCTGGTTGACTGATTAGTGGATTTGATTCGATGGTTAATCCCTTTGATGCCTCCTCAGATCCTCCTGTTTACTGAAACTGTCTGGATTATCTGGGCCTTGTTTCACTTGGAGCACAATAAAGCATTGCCTTCAGAGCACTAAAGTGCTAGTCTATTTTCTGATCATTCCCATGGACATGGCAAACATTTAAAACCTACCTATGGTGATGGGGAGTCAGTTTCTTGGAGTAAAGGTAGTCCCACCGTAGAAATGCAGTTGTAACTGGGGAGTTCTCGAGATGCTGCCTGATTTGCTGAGTTACTCCAGCACTGTGTGTCTTTTTTGTAAACCAGCAACTGCACTTCCTTGTTGCCAGAGATCCCTTTTATGTGACATTGGTATCTGGGAAGAGAAACACACACACTGCCATCTTGATGGATTAATATGGGCAACTTTCTTTGAGGTTAGCAGTAAGTGAAGTTGTTTTAATAGTGACAGTACTATTTTCTGATCGAAGAGTTGTCATGAATAATACACCATATCCCTTCTCCCCCCCTCTCTCCCCCACGGCCGCGTCTCGTCACTACTTTTGGAATACGCGACCGCAGCACTTCAGTCCTCGCGCATATCATACTGCTTCCTACATGTACCTCAAACACCAACACACAAGACAGACAGACAGACAGGACTTGAATGCTGACCAACTTTCATTATGACTGTCTTAGCAATAGACACAAACAACAGCTCGTCTTCACAAAGCTCAGTACGATACCGTTGGCTCCTTGTAGTGCGCTGGAAACAGTGCCGGGCACTGCGGCGGAGGAGGCGCGCACTATAAAAGCGGGTGCGTGCGGACGGGGCGCCATTCGCGGCGGAGGAGCTGAACTGTGCAGGAAGACAGAGGTGAGTGAAGTCATCGCGTGTGTTATCTGGGCTGCTAGGCCAGTAAATATTCACTTTGTTCAAGTTGGCGCGGTACGTGCAAAGGGAAATGTGTAGACATCCCTTGTCAAATGAACAAGCATTGGATCTGAATGTCAGTAGATGGTGCTATAATCCGGGCGAGAGCAGCTCGGCGAACGATTAGCGACTGCGGAACCGTCAGACGACATGTGAAGGGCCCGCTCCGTGTGTCCGCGGACGCTGCTGTCCCGCCGCTTTACACCACGGGATATGTGGTGCTGGATACTTGTGCGTGGTGCGGTGTTAGACGCGGTGGCGTTATGTCGGGTGTCCGAGCCGCGACAGCGGTGATGGAGGACAACAAGCCGCTAAGATGGCGGCTGGCCGTGACGCAGCGGTTGGTGTTGGGCGGGAACGTCTCGCGGTGTTTGGCCCCGGGGTGGGGGCGGGGCGACGCCGACTACATGAGCCGCGCCATGCGTCACAATGGGCGGGATTTGTTGACGTGGCGTCGCCTTGGCCCCGCCTCCCTCCGCCCCGCCCCACATTAACTCTGATCGTTTAGTTGGTGAGTCGCCATTAAAAGCTGCAGGTTCATCTCTTTATGTAGTCAAATGCGGTTGTGGGTAGCCACGTGAAACCTTCAGTAAAGCCTTGCTGGGTGTTCCCGGGGTAGATGGTGCTCAAGGGTAAAGTTAACCATCTGTTTATCGTGAACTATTGAGGTTACCCGACAGAACTATCAAATTATGAACCAAGTTAACAGATTTTACTATACTCTGCTGGTTGGGTAGTAACTGTTTATCTTGTTTTGCAGAGCATGCAGATCTTTGTTAAAACCCTGACTGGCAAGACCATCACCCTTGAGGTTGAGCCCAGTGATACCATTGAAAATGTCAAGGCCAAGATTCAGGATAAGGAAGGAATCCCACCTGACCAGCAGCGTTTGATCTTTGCAGGCAAGCAATTGGAAGAAGGACGCACTCTGTCTGACTACAACATCCAGAAAGAATCTACCCTGCACTTAGTGTTGCGGCTGAGGGGAGGCATGCAGATCTTTGTGAAAACCTTGACCGGCAAGACCATCACCCTGGAAGTGGAGCCCAGTGACACCATTGAGAATGTAAAGGCCAAGATTCAAGATAAAGAAGGAATTCCACCTGATCAGCAACGTTTGATCTTTGCAGGCAAGCAACTGGAAGATGGCCGTACCCTTTCTGACTACAACATCCAGAAAGAATCTACCCTGCACTTAGTGTTGCGGCTGAGGGGAGGCATGCAGATCTTTGTGAAAACCTTGACCGGCAAGACCATCACCCTGGAAGTGGAGCCCAGTGACACCATTGAGAATGTAAAGGCCAAGATTCAAGACAAAGAAGGAATCCCACCTGATCAGCAACGTTTGATCTTTGCAGGAAAACAGTTGGAGGATGGTCGTACCCTATCCGACTACAACATCCAGAAAGAATCTACCCTGCACTTAGTGCTGCGTCTGAGGGGAGGCATGCAGATCTTTGTGAAAACCTTAACTGGCAAGACCATCACCCTGGAAGTGGAGCCCAGTGACACCATTGAAAACGTCAAGGCCAAGATTCAAGATAAAGAAGGAATCCCACCTGATCAGCAGCGTCTGATCTTTGCAGGAAAACAGTTAGAAGATGGTCGCACCCTATCAGACTACAACATCCAGAAAGAATCTACCCTGCACTTGGTTCTTCGTTTGAGGGGGGGCAATTGTTAACTGTTGTAATTGGCTTTTTTTTGTGGGTAGTATTCTTGCCTCTAGCGTAAAATGTTGATTAAAGTGTCTTCCCATGTCATTCAAAATAAAATTGTTGCAAGCTTATTGTATGGTTGCAAGTTCTTTGAATGGTTAGTGAAGTTGGCATATGGAAGGAAAACTAAAGAAGAGCTAATTGAAAATTAAATCATCATACAAAATAGTGCTATTGGATAGGGTTGGGACTTCATCTTCTTGCAATACAAATTAGTTTAACAAATTTATTTTTGCGATTTCTACTGAACTTGGTATTTCTACTTTTTTTTTTTAAGCAGCCAGTGGTTCTAATTTGCCTCAATATGACTGGGTCAGTGGCCATCAGATTGTTGCTATGCTGTTGAAGGGGTTGGACTGCAGTGTTATTGGGAGCAATGGATTGAAGACCTGAGTATATGGCATAAGTGTCATTATTGGGCATGTCTAACTGGAACCAGCCCTATTGTTTTATTTTGCTTTGAAATTTCCAATTCATCAGATCCATGTCTGGTTTGGACCCTAACTTTAAATACATTTCCGTTTCCAAAAGCAATTGCTTTTAACACTGACAATTGCTTTGATTTTTCAGACAGTTTGCTAATGCTAGAAACGTACGTTTCAAGATGGAACAAATTAAACAACATGGGTGATATTGCTTGTTGGCTGAGACTTGTGCAGTACGATGGGTGACTCTAGTTACGATCCTTCTTCAGACTGGCTGAAGGACCTGTTGCCACACTATATTCCTAATCTAAAACTAAAAAGATGTTTCCATTCATGGGAGAGTAGTATCAGAGCTCAGAATAAAAGGACGTACCTTTGGAAAGGAGATGGGGAGGAATTTCTTTGGCCAGAGGGTGGTGAATCCGGAATTCATTGCTGACATAAGGAAATGCAAATAGCCACTTTGAGCAAATAGCAATTGGTCAACAGAGGACATTTATTGTCCCCCAGACAACAACTCCACTGGTGGGCAAAGGGTTAATGTGGTAAACGACTTGATTGCCGTAGTCAGTGGGAGCCATGCTCAGGGTAGATGTGGGGAGTCTCCCCTTGTCAGCAGTGCTCAGGATGGAGACGGGGAGCCTACTTTAGACTAATCAGTTTTAAATACCTAGCTTGTGTAAGGGTTATGGTCCCTGAAAAAGAAACATAGAAAATAGGTGTAGGAGTAGGCCACTTGGCCCTTCGAGTCAGCACCGCCATTCCATATGATCATGGCTGATCATCCAAAATCAGTACCCTTTTCCAGCTTTTTCCCCATATCCCTAGATTCCCTTAGCCCTAAGAGCTAAATCTAACTCTTGAAAACATCCAGTGAATTGGCCTCAACTGCCTTTTGCGGCAGAGAATTCCACGGATTCACAACTCCGGGCGAAAATGTTTTTCCTCATCTCAATCGTAAATGGCCTACCCCTTATTCTTAAACTGACCCCCTGGTTCTGGACTCTCCCAATATTGGGAACATTTTTCCTGCATCTACCCTGTCTAATCCTCTCAGAATTTTATTTTACTATAAGATCACCTCTCCTTCAAATTCCAGCGAATACAAGCCCAGTAGATCCATTCTTTCATACGTCAGTCCTGCCATCCTGGGAATTAACCTGGTAAATCTGCACTGCACTCCCTCAATAGGAATAATGTCCTTCCTCAAATTAGGAGACCAAAATTGCACACAGTACACCAGGTGTGGTCTCACCACGAATCCTTGTAAGAGTCAGGATTACCATCCCCAATCTTTGCTGCAAATAACTTGGATACTATTAACTGTCTCTGAACGGGCTGAGACTGAAATGGGTCAAATGCAGGCAAATGGGGCGTGCTTAGATCTAGACTAGACTAGAAAGCCATGGACTGGGATCTGCTGTGGGATCAAATTGTAGGGTAGAATCCAAAGAAAATATGAAACTGCCATGCCCTTGATGAACCAGGATGAGTCCATCACTCTAGCCCCTTGCATCCATGTCCATTGGAATCACCATACCATGATGTAACCAGTCAAGATACTTCCTAGTGTATCATCCACACCAATGGATGTGTCCATTTGAGCCAAGCTTGCTGAATCTAAGCTTGTGAGAAACTGGAGGTACTAGCACACCTTTGGAATTATGCCTATGCAATGTAGTGATCTGTGATATTATTGCAGAGGAATTTAAAACGTTCAACTTCCCATCCAATCCCATCAACAAAAACTGATGTGTTCTGGGTTCCCTTGAAGTAAATGGTGAACTCCTTGGCTTTGTTGCATTGAAAGGTAGTTGTGACATCATTCCAGCAGATTAATCACCACCTGTACATAGGAGTCATGTGGTGGTGCTGCAGTGGCTAACTCGCCAACAGTCTGTCTAGTAGTTTTCTTCATAGTTGGTTTCTAGTGTGTGTTAAATGTATGTTTGAGTGTTCTTTAGTTTTGTATTGTGTCTGTGTGTGTGGGGGGGGGGGGGACTTTTTAAAACCTTTCCTCGACGAAGATGCAATTAAAAAAAAAAAAAAATTCTTCCCATGTATCTCCGTCCGCGCTGCAGCCTAATATCGAGGAGCTGGCGGCCTCTTGCAGGGGATCAACTTTGGGAGCTCCAGCTGCGGGACTTAACATAGTGGAGCTCGCTGTCCCTGGTGAGGGACTAGCTTCGGACGCGGCGGCTAGATCGCCCGGACTGGCCCACCCGCGAGAGAATAAAGAGTGAGGAAGGTTAGACTTTATTGCCTTCCATCACTGAGGAATGTGGGGAATCTGCTGTGGTGGATGCTATTGTTAGCTTTCATGCAGTGTGCCTTGTTGCCTTTTTTAGTATGGCTGTATGGTAAATAGCCTCACTGCACCTTATTGGCACACGTGACAAAATACCCTTGTAATTTAACTAACCAATGTCATCTGAATTTATAGATGACCTGGGGGTGTGCTTAGACAGGGTGGAAAGAAAATAGTGCAGGGGGCTGAGCACCTGTGTTAATGGTCAGTGCCAGGAGGTGTTACTGATTTATTTTTCTAATCAGCACATATACGGGAGGATGAGACTTAAATGAGCAATATGCACGATGTCTGAAAGGATGTGGCTGAGTTATATGGGGGAAAATGTGAAATGTTCTTGTTAGGAAAAATGGAAGAAGGCTTTTAAAATAAAATGATATGAAATGTTATTTATAATCTGGACTTTCATCAGTAAAGATGTTGGCAATCATCAGATTATTTAAAAACTTAGCTAGGTTACTAATATTTCTCAGGGAGACAGCCTCTCATTCTTGCCTGGTCCGCGTGTAGATCCAGACATATTGTAACTGACTTACCTGCTGTCTAAAATAATTGAACAAGTCATTCAGGTCATGAACATAAAATATTGCATGATAAGTGTTTTATTTTGCCAGTGATGTTGAGAATAAAAGATAGAACATGCAAGATTTGAAAAATAAGTCAAGAGACTTTTCCACAATTAAGTGTGCTATTTTGGTTCTCATATTAGGCAGTCCTTGAAAATCAAGGATGACTCTTTAGTTTGGCCATCTCAAATCTCATGAAACAATGTGAGAACCATAGAATCTTCCACGGATGGGACAAGTAGGTGGGCCACTATGCGCATTCAATACATCCTGAATGCTCCTTCTCCATTTTAAGTATTCATGGGATCTCCTTGGGTTTGCATTTGCCTTATAGGGAATGTAGCTGGGATTCTCTAAAATGACATCTGGAAGGAGGCTATTATCCTATCGGGAGAGGCAGGAACATGTTTAGTTTTATTATTGTCACATGTACCAAGGTATAGGAAAAGCGTTTCTGTGGCATGCTATCTAGTCAATGACTGCATGATTACAAACGAGCTGTCCATGGTGAACAGACGCATGATGACGGGTATATCATTTAGTGCAAGGTAAAGTCTGATTAAAGATAGTCCGAGGGTATTCAGTGAGGTAGGTGAGAGGTCAAGACTGCACTCGAGCTGGTAAGATGGTGGTTAAGTTGCCTGTTAACAGCTGGGAAGAAACTGCCCCGGAATCTGGGAGTATGTTTTTAAAATTCTGTGTCTTTCCTGATGGGAGGAGAGAGAAGAGGGAGTGACTGGAGTGAGACTGATCTTTGATTGTGGCCTTGCCAAGTCAGCGTGAGTTCCAGTGTAGATGGAAGGGAGTTTGGTTTGCGTGATCCACAATTCTCTGCAATCTTGTGCGGTTTTAAATGGAGCTGTTCCCAAACCATGTGAAGCATCCTGACAATGCTTTCTGTAGAAGTTGGTTAGGATTGTTATGGACATGGCAAACTTCCTAAGCCTTCTTGGGAAGTCAAGATATTACTGTGCTTTCTTGACTTTGGTTTGATGTTGCTGTTCCAGGACAAATTGCTGGTGATATGTATTCCTATGAAATTGAAGCTTTCAGTGCTATTAATGCACAAGCATTTATTTCAAGAAGGCTTGTATACAAAAACAGGGATGACATGTTGAGGCTCTAAGGCACTGGTAAGGCTGCATTGGGAATATTGTGAGCAATTTCCAACACCACATTGGTGGAAGGATGTGCTGGGAGACCCCTTCCACCCATGCAATGGATTGTTCCAGCTGCTACGGTCAAGCAAACGCCTCAGTTGCCATGCTGTGAGAACGGAGAGGTTGAGAAGGAGTTTCTCCCCAGAGGCCATTTGGACTGTAAACGCCTATCTCATCAGGGACTAACTTTACTGAACGTTTTTCCTTCCAATATTTAATATGTAAAAGAATATGTGTGTGTTTATGATTGTGTTTATAGTTGGTTTGTCATTTTGCACAAAGTCCGCGAGCATTGCCACTTTCATTTCACTGCACATCTCGTATGTGTATGTGACGAATAAACTTGACTTGGCTCTGATCAATACCTTGATCAATGAATGTAAGCATGCTGTTTTCAGTGAACTGTAGTCCCTTCCTCCCCACCAAGCCCTTGCCATTTCCCACGTAAGCTCTGCACTGCTTTGCCTTCCCAAATTGCAAAGCTGATTTTTCTCTGAATCTCCATCTGCCATTCTCCAGTCTACTTGATGAAGATCGCCGATCCAACCAACTGTTAGGGGCCTCCAGTCTGAAAAACAACCTACTATCACCAGTCTATCTTTTAGCCTCAAGCCAGTTTTGTATCTTAATTGGTTAGCTTGCCTGGATCCCATTTATCTTTGCAGACCAATCTGCCATGCGGTACCTTGTCAAAAGCATTATTGAAGTCCATGCAGACAACACCTACTGCACTGCCCTCGTCAATCTTGGTCACCACTTTAAAAGGCTCAAGTTCATGAACATGATTTCCCACCCACAAGGCCATGCTGGCTATCCGTAGTTCAGTACATCACCTATTGATACAAATATTTCTGTCAGGAGCCCCATATTTTTTTTTTCCCCTATGTTCCCACAATATCCTAGGATATACTTTCAACTTTAGCGATTAAACGCAGAAACAGTCCCCTTGGCCCACCGAGTCCACGATAACCAACAATCACCCCATCACTGAGTCCACCCTGACCAACAATCACCCCCCAGCACTATCCTACACATTAGAGACAATTTACAATTTTACCAAACCCAATTAATCAGCAAACTTGTACATCTTTGGAGTGTGGGATGAATCCGGAGCACCAGGAGAAAGCCCATGTGGTCACAGGGAGAGTGTACAACCACTACAGACAAGTTCAAGTTTGCGTTTATTGTCACTTAACCAACCACGGTACAGCAGTACAGTGACATTTGAGTTACCATACAGCCATACTAAGTGACAAGAACACAATACACACGCGGCTTGAAGCTCCGGCTTGGTCTCCAGGAAAGGCCAGCGGCCTTTAAGTTTAGGAATAAGGGATAGGCCATTTAGGACTGAGAAGATGAAAAACCTTTTCACCCATCGAGTTGTGAATCTGAATTCACTTCCACAGAAGGCAGTGGAGGCCAATTCACTGGATGTTTTCAAGAGAGAGTTAGATATGGCACTTAGGGCTAATGGAATCAAGAGATAAGGAAAGAACGCAGGAACGGGGTACAAATTTAGGATGAGCAGCCAAGATCATAATGAATGGCAGTGCTGACTCGAAGAACTGAATGGCTTACTCCTGCATCTTTTTTTTCCTTTTTTTTTCAACTTAAATTTTTATTGATTTTTAAGAGATATATACAAAACAGTGCAACACCATCACCATAAATAAAACAAAGTAAGAAAAACAGCAATCAAAATAAAATAATAAAGTAGTTAGGGGGAAAAAAATTAAAAAAAATAAATAATTGGAATAATTTTACCAAATTGGAACTTATCAAATTAAAAAAAGAAAAAACATTACATTGATTAGTTATCTGGAGATAATTCAATATTCATACAAACATACCATCTAGTTCTATATAACGCAATCTTCCCATATCTAGCTCGGCATTTATCTAATTGGTGTCTTACTCCTGCACCTATTTTCTATGTTTCTATTGCCTCTGTAATATGGACTGTCTTCAAGACGTCACAATTAACTTCCATGTCCTTCTCCAATTAGCATCCATGTCCTTCTCCAAAGTAAATACTGGTGATAAATAATCATTCAACACCTCGCTTATCTCCTGTGACTCCACATGTACATGAACATGTTATAGAGTCATACAGCACAGAAACAGGCCCTTCAGCCTAACTCATTCGTGTCACAACAAAGCCAGTCCCATGTGCTTGTGTTTAACCCTCTGAACCTTCCTATCCATGTATCTTTGAAATGCTGTTATAGTATGTGCCTCAACTATCTCCTCTGGCAGTTCATTCCATACATCCACCAGTCTCTGAGTGGAAGAAATTGCCCTTCAGGTTTATATTACATCTTGTCCCCAACCTGGGTAAAAGATTGCATTTTAATTATTCCTCTCAATATTTTATACTCCTTTAAATATAGAAATTAGGTGCAGGAGTAGGCCATTCGGCCCTTCGAGCCTGCACCGCCATTCAATATGATCATGGCTGATCATCCAACTCAGTATCCCGTACCTGCCTTCTCTTCATACCCTCTGATCCCCTTGGCCACAAGGGCCACATCTTACTCCCTCTTAAATATAGCCAATGAACTGGCCTCGACTACCCTCTGTGGCAGAGAGTTCCAGAGATTCACCACTCTCTGTGTGAAAAAAGTTCTCCTCATCTCGGTTTTAAAGGATTTCCCCCTTATCCTTAAGCTGTGACCCCTTGCAAAATCGCCCATGGTTCTCAGGTGGGTTTTAACATGCAAAATGAAAACGCTTCTGAAGCTACATTTACCATTTAAATAATCGTAAACTATCAATGCGTTTTGAAATAAATTTTACTCAGATGCAAGCTAAGGAATGGGATAATTGTCAGCTGTTAGTTGGACAAAATTAGGACATTTTACTATTTGCCAAAATATATTTCTCAATGTTTCTTGTTTAAAGCCTGCACATTCACCCAAACTACTTATTTATTTATCATCTAATAACAGACAAGCCTGCAGCATGTAATGATGTCAACAATCCTGATTTTGGCAAATAATAAAATGTCCTCATTTTGTACCTTCGATTTTGCAGCATCTGCAGTTCCTTCTTGGACAAGATTATAGAGGAGCTTGCTCCCCAGTGACCCCTCCCCCCGCGTGACTCCTCCCCCGAATGACTCCTCCTTCCGAGTGACTCCTCCCCCGGGTGACCCCTCCCCCCGAGTGACTCCTCCCCCTGGTGACTCCTCCTTCCGAGTGACTCCTCCCCCGGGTGACTCCTCCTTCCGAGTGACTCCTCCCCCGGGTGACTCCTCCCCCGGGTGACTCCTCCTTCCGAGTGACTCCTCCCCCTGGTGACTCCTCCCCCGGGTGACTCCTCCTTCCGAGTGACTCCTCCCCCTGGTGACTCCTCCTTCCTCCTTCCGAGTGACTCCTCCCCCGCGTGACAACCGGCGGTTTGGCGGCGCGAGCCACAGCAGTTGGAGGTTGGAGGATGAGAGTCCGCGCGTGGACACTGGCCGTGGCTGGAGCGCTGCTGGTCGTGGCCGGCACCGTGTTGCTGCTGGTCACTCCGGCCATCATGCGTCGGCAAGTGAAAGCGGTGAGTTTTGCTGTTGCGTTTCTCTGAGCGCATCTTAATTTTAGATGTTAATTCTCCTCCTATTCACCTTTAGGCGCAACAACTAAATATTAAGCTCCCCACGATTTGGTTTCGACGTTTCAACTGGTCAGTCAGATTTAACTCCGACACTTGCTTTCGGTTTTTGCTACTTGAGGCCAATAGTCTTCACTAAAGCTCCTCTATAATCTTTGGTCTTCACCCTACCATAGTTACCCAACCAGACGCAACTAAATTTAAGGTAGCTATTTTTCTCCAAGAACCCTCTTTTGCTCAAGTCCACCCTGCGCCAGCTCCAGTTTAAATTCCACTTGGAATATTTCTGGAGGACCAAGAAACCAAGAATAGGAATATTAATTTTGCTCTGAGCCACTTCCAGTTTAATTTGCTATTGTTGATGTGACTCCCGGCATGTGTAGTCAGTCTTTGAATAATTTGGGTTGGCATGCATGGTTTGTATGTCATTGAGCTGAAAGATTTATTAATGTTAATGAAAAAAAATATTGGTTTGCCTGAGGCTGAATATGCTGGCACTAATAACCCCTGTTTACTCCACGATGCATTATAATCACCCATGCTTAGATACACCAATGGGATGAAAAATAACAGTTGGTCTCCAACATCAAAGCTTCCAGTAACATCCTATTCACGCCCTGAGAGAATGGTTTCACTGTTCTTGGAATTAGTAACCTACTTATTGGAATTAGTGCCCTACTTTAAAGCTGTTTGAGGGATTTGGTTCTTTAGTCTCTGGGAAGTGAGTAGGCGTTAGTTCAGTAAATGACTGTAAGACAACTCCCTACTTGGGTTTACAAAGAAAGCTGGAGAAACTCGGCAAAGCTGGAGAAACTCGGCGGGTGGGGCAGCATCTATGGAGAGAAGGAATGAGCGAGTTCGGTATAGGGAGGTTGCACAAAAGGTCAAAGGGCGTGATGCACGGAGTAGCTCAATCCTTCTGGAGTACAAGGCAGCTTCCGGCATACACTGGTAACACACAAAACACGTACGTACTTACCCGTTAAAAAAACGCCCAAATGGTCAATTTTTGTACTGCAAAAAAATGAGGAAATGGGGGTAACCGTGAGGGAAAACATCCAAAATCACTGCTGCGCACTGACTTGCGAAAGAGCAGCGTGCCGGCGGATTGAGAACAAGCCCTGGCCCACGACCACCCAGGGCTGAAGGGTAACTGAGCGCTCTGAACCCAAGCACCAAGGTGTAAGCAGCCGAAGCAGCAGATCACTCGGGACAGCCTCCACTCCTCCCCCCCCCCCCCCCCCCCCCCCCAGGGCCCTCGCCCTCCCCCCGTGCGGCCCCACTGTGGGTCGACAGTGCCCACACACATGGGGTCAGGTGGAGCGGGGCCACGGCTCCGGGCAGCGGACACACGGGGCCATAAACCCGTCAATGTCCGTGTCAGCTGCAGTAGAGTTGGGGACAGTCTGGTCCCTCCGCCCACCCAGAGTCATTGGCCGTGCTGCACCGGACCCCGACACCCACACCGGGGTGATTCACATCCCGGACCCCGACCTCCACCCCGTGCCGGGCTGTCTGTAGCCCCGCCACCGCATTTCAGCAGCCAAACACCGGCCGCGGTGGACAGACGTCCCAGGGTCCGTGAGTGTGGAAACCAGTCAGCGTGGAGTTCGGATGCTGGGTACTGGCAGCCACAGTAAGTGCTTACCTGACGTTCACTGCTTGTACTGCAGAAGGCGTTGCGTGGCATTAGTATGGAATAGGGTGATTTCACCAAATGTCAAATGAGCGTAGATCCCCCCCTCACGTGACCGAAAATTTTAACTGGAGGACATATGTCAGATCGGTACATGTAAGTGAATGGGGAAACACGCACTTTCCCACCCGTTAAAAACATGGAAAACGGCCGATTTTTGAGCTGAAATTTTCTGTGCTAGTCGGGGTGACCGTGAAGCACAGCGACCTAAATTTTCAGGCAAAAAAAAAGATAGAAATTAAGGTAATTACAAGAGGGAATTTCATCAAAAGTAAGGCATTATTAACTTACTTTTGATGAAATTCAGTGAGCAAACGCGTTAATTCCCGATAGTTTGGATCTTAAAATCTCCATGGCAAATGTCAGCTGTTCACTTCCGCTGCTTTCTACCTTCAGTTCCCTCTTGTAATTACCTTACTTTCTATCTTTTATTTTGCCTGAAAATTTAGGTCGCTGTGCTTCACGGTCACCCCGACTAGCACAGAAAATTTCAGCTCAAAGATCGGCCGTTTTCCATGTTTTTAACGGGTGGGAAAGTGCGTGTTTCCCCATTCACTTACATGTACCGATCTGACATATGTCCTCCAGTTAAAATTTTCGGTCACGTGAGGGGGGATCTACGCTCATTTGACCTTTGGTGAAATCACCCTATAATATGAGAGATACAAAGAGCGCGAGAGAAATAGACACAGAGAGACGTACAGAGAGACGAGAGAGAGAGAGAGATACGGAGAGAAAGACAGACAGACCGAGACAGACAGAGAGAAAGATATTAAATTTATAAAACTGACACTTCTTTATTTTTTCCTAGGGCCCGTAAAATGTGCCAAATAAATAATGTGGCCCTCATATTGAAAAGTTTGGAGGCCCCTGCTTTCAAGCAACATGTGCTAACCATAAAACTGCATGTTGGAAATCAGAAGGTGCCGGAACTACACACGCTGACAATATTTCCAGCGGGTTCTGTTTCATTGCATGCTCACAGAGGTAGATTGACCTGTCCCACTACTGCACAGTTTCTGTTTATAAATTTGCATTGCACCAACTTACTAAATTAGGTTTAACACTAATCAAGAAGTAAAAACAAGGATCTGCAGATGCTGGTTTCCAAAAAAGGCAAAAAGCACTGGAGTAACTCAATTGGTGATGAATAGGGTGATTTCACGAAAGGTCACTGGAGCGTAGATCCGCGGGTACATGTTCGTGAATGGGAAAACACGCACTTTCATACCCGTTAAAAACATCGAAAACGGACAGTTTTTGAGCTGCAATTTACTGTGCCAGTCGGGGTGACCGTGAGGCACGGCTACCTAAATTTACAGTCCAAAAAAAAGATAGAAACTAAGGTAAAATCAAGAGGAGCTGAAGGTGCAAATCAAGCGGAAATGACAAGCGGACATTTGCTGTGGAGATTTAAAGATCCAAAATATCGGGAATTATCGGGTTTGCTCGCTGCATTTCATCAATAAAGATAAAAAAGTCAATAATGCCTTACTTTTGATGAAATGCAGCGAGCAAACGCGATAATTCCCGATATTTTGGATCTTTAAATCTCCACGGCAAATGTCCGATAAGCATTTCCGCTGGATTTGCACCTAGAGCTCCCTCTTGAATTTACCTTAGTTTCTATCTTTTTTTTGGACTGTAAATTTAGGTAGCTGTGTCTCACGGTCAAACCGACTGGCACAGTAAATTGCAGCTCAAAAACTGGCCGTTTTCAATGTTTTTAACGGGTGTGAAAGTGCGTGTTTTCCCATTCACTGACATGTACCGGATGTATAGCATGTCCTCCACTTCAGATTTTCGGTCACGTGGGTGCGGATCTACGCTCCAGTGACCTTTCGTGAAATCACCCTATAGGTGACGTCTGATTCTGAAGAGGGGTCCCAACCCAAAACTTTGTCTATTCATGTTCTCCAGAGGTGCTGCTTGACCCGCTGAGTTACTCTCGCACTTTGTGTCTTTTTTAATTCTAATCAAGTATTCTAAGTAGGGACACAAACTAGTGCATAGATGGAAGTGTATTGTTCTCCGTACTTTAAAGAGTCCAGCAAAAGGATTTGTAGATTTAAAGTTAAATGTAAGAGGGATCAGAAAGCAAAAGAACTGTCTTCCAGCAGAGAATCGTAGAATAGTAAAGCACAGAAACGGGCCCTTTCATATCATCTGCATTAGGCCTGCATCCTACTATGCCTTTCCTGAGAAACAGTCCAAATGCCTTTGAAGCGTTTTTTTTTTGTTTTTTTTAAAAGAGGCTGTTAAAGGAGCTGGAGATTAAAGATCCGCTCTATGATCTTTGCTGCAGATGCAGGAATCTTGAGCAAAATTCGACGCTGGAGGAACTAGGCGGGTGGAACTGCTTCTGCAAAATTTGGATAAATTGTAATGGTCATATGTCTTTTGAGAAGGTGTCATTCAATTTGATGTTTAATGTTATATTTGCACCAACTGTGCTTGTCATGTCCATATTTGTCATGTGTAGAAAGTTCAGATTGACCCAGCAAGTGGTATGGCGTACACCATGTGGCGTGATATTCCCGTTCCCTTCTACATGTCACTCTACTTCTTCGAGGTTAAAAATCCACAGGAAATTCTACGTGGTGAAAAACCAGTTTTGGTTCAGCGTGGGCCTTATATTTACCGGTAAGTGTCTCAATCAGCTATTTAATTTAAATTTTGGTATTTCTGTTTTGTGAAGTTTCAATAGAGTCATGAGTATTTTATTGTCATATGTCCCAAACAGTGCTATGAAATAGTAAGATTAAACGAGAACTTACCAGTTTGATCTTTATTTTATGAGAAGTTACGTCGAGGGACTACGTGAAGAAGGCCGTCCAGGCGCATGCGCGTCAAACTTCAAAGCAGCGGTGTGAAATCACAGATGATATACTCCGAAGCATAATAGTAAGCTACGTGATACAAACTTAACTTACCTATGATCTTATTAGGGTGGGAGCGGAGGGCACGTAGTCCCTCGACGTAACTCTCATAAAATAAAGATCAAACTTCAAACTGGTAAGTTCTTGTTTAATCTTACTATTTTACTTCGGAGTCACGTGAGTGACTACGTGAAGATTTTAAAGCTTCTGTGATTTCAGGCCGTAGATTGGGTTCCGGCGTATCACTGCATTTTGCTTGACTCTATGAGTGAAAAACAGTCAATAACATGCAAACCATCATACTTGTTTAATTAATTAATGGTTTATTTTATGATAAAACATTATGTGTCCTAGAGACATTTAATACTGAATTCAAAATAGTACCACCAAATACACCAGGGTCTACAATTTCTTTGTGATAATACTTGTGCAACATCCTTTCATTTTCCCAACCTGCAGCCGCAAGGATATGGTTTATTGGAACGTCCAAATCCTTGGAAACCAATGTTGCCGCCGCCTTGGTGGAATGAGGTTTAAATTTGTCAGTATCAATTCCTGCATCCAATAGTACCTTCTTCAGCCATCTTGAAATTGTCTGTGTTGTCACTTTTTTGTGTGGCTTTTATGGCTGATGAATAATCCAGATTCTACACCTCTAAGATGTTTGGTCTCAATGTAGTATTTTAAATATGTAACTACACAAAGTCTTTGATCTGCAGGATATGCTGAAAATCAATTTACACCCCGAGATTCCTGGTCTGCTCTGTTTTAGCAGGTCATAGACATAGAATGTAATTTCCTCTGTTTTCATTCCCATTCTGTCTATCCTTAACTTGTGTAATGTTTGTACTCTTTGAGCTGATACCAAAGCCCTTAACATGACTACTTTTATCGTAATTTTGTCTAACGACAAATTTGAGATGGGATCCCAATCCCTAAGTAGCATTAAAGATGCCCTTCATGTATCTACGTCAAAGGGTGTGATCCTAGAACTTGATGTTGCGATGGTCTCGATAAGTATACCAACAAAGCATTCCTTGCGGTGTTGATCACACTATAGCTTAAATGATCATCAAAATGTAATTTTGACAAATTTCTACAACATCTGAAGCGTCTGCAGTGTGGTAAGAAATATTTTGTGTTGAAGAAACTGTTCCCATTTCAACGTGAAAGAAGTTTGGCAAGTGTTCCCTGGAATGTGGTTCACCATGACTTCTTCGGTTAATTTGCTACTGTTTGCCCTGGTGTGGTAGAATCTTGGAAGAGTTGATGGGAATGTGGGTAGGATAAAATTGGATTAGTGTATATATGCTGACTGCTGTGAACGATCTTGTTTCTATGCAATACAAATCTCTGATACCAAAAACAATGCTACACAATTAGGTGGTAAATGGACTAAAGATTTCTTGATTGTTGATGAGGAAAAGCAATATGTTGACACATTGGTGTGAGGCTTTTGTACCGCCTGCCCAATGGTGGCAGCAAGAAGAGGGCAAAGCTTACATGGTGGGCATCATTTGAAAATGCCGGTCGGTCTAGCCTCCTTGCCCAAACCAACATGACCTGATGCCTTAATAAATGCTTTATAGAGGAAAGGATTCTCATTCAGTGCAAGGTCGATCAGGTTGGACCTGCGTGCCTACATTTGAGGATCTTAAATTGACTACAGCAAAAGTAGATACATTGACTGTAATCAGCTTGCGTATCCTGGATTCTGGAGAGATCCTAGAGGATTGAGAAATTTACTAATGTCAAGCCACTATTCCAAATGGAGGGAGAAACAGCAGGACATTATAGTGCAGGTAATCTCATATTGGCCATTAGAAAACTGCTGAAATCCAATATGGAGAAAATAGTAGATGTTTAAAAAAATAATGGGATATTCAAGGAGAACCAATATGGGCTATTAAAAGGAAATTATGTTTCTTGAGGCATAATCACACAGAAGAACCATTGTGGGTAATATGTTTGGATTTTCTGAGTATTTACTAAATCCATGTAAAGAGAAACATGCAAGAATATTGGACGGGGAATAGCTAACAAATATTGGATGGGGATTAGCTAACTAATGGAAAAAACATTTGGAATAACAGGGTCAGTCTAATTTGTCATCAGTAACTGGACTCGATGTTGGTGCCAATTTACGTTTTACAATAATGTATTGCATGAAGACTGTGCTGATAATACACTGTTGTGGTTTGTCTGCTTTACTTCACAGAGAATACAGGCAGAAAAGTAACATCACTTTTCACAACAATAACACCGTCTCATACCGTGAATATCGTCGCTACTATTTCTATCCTGATGGGTCAGCTGGAAATGAAAGTGATGAAATTGTGTTGCCCAACATGCTTGTCTTGGTAGGTATGAGCTACACACTTGTTCTTCATATGGAGAGCAGTTGAATTGGAATGAGGAGCAAAGCTGCCCATGATACCGCACTCTCCCCGCAGCTCTTCCTCTGTCTTTTCTCTGAGTTCTCTACCCCTTGCCCCTCCTGCCCACACACCACTCCCCCCCACAACGCTCCCGCAACGCCCCCGCCCCACTGTCTCCACAACCCCCCCGCCCCCACAATCCCTCTCTTGGTGTCTCTTTGTGGAGGAGGCAAGCAAAACGGTTTTTACCCCTTACCCCCCCCCCCCCCCACCCCCCGCCCCACACGACACACCAAAAACACACATTAAAACACAAAAAAAAATTAAAAAGTTGAAAAAACTAACACGCTGCTAGCAGGGCTGCCGACTTCCAGCGCCCCCACCGACCCAATGGAGTGTTTCATCCCATGGAGTGTCTCACCATACTCACCCCATGGAGTGTTTCAGTTGTCAAACATGCTCCTGATTACCCCACACCATTCTCCTTCGACAACTGCACTATCCTCATCAATCGCCTTCATGTCTTGACTGAAAATCACAGCCGTCCGATCAATTATTTTAGGATAAACCTTTCTAGAGAACACGCTACTTTTTGCTTCGGGAATTTTCAAAATATAGATTTTTGAATTTGGCGTTGGATTGGTACAAGGGGACTACAAACCATGTAATATCTATTTTTTGGACACTAACTTTCTACATTTCTACTTTTGAGTATGTATGTGGCAATTATGGCTCATGGAATTTTCTCTCACGCTACTAGTTATATTCGTAACAACATATTTAAATACGTGAAATTTTCGATCTTTCCGAACCCCTTAAAAAATGTCTGAAGAAGGGACCCGACCCTTAACGTCGCCTAGCCATTTCCTCCCTAGATAAACACAACATGCTGGAGTAACTCAGCAGGTCAGGCAGCATCTCTGGAGAGAAGGAATAGGTGATGATTTGGGTCAAGACTCCTTTCGGACGCTCCATAGATCCAGCCTGACCTGCTGAGTTCTCCAGCACTTTATGTTTTGCTCTTAAAATAAATTAGTGGTCCGCTGAAGAAACTACATGATAAACCATTCTGGAAGTGCAAGTTTTGCTGTATACTTCATAGACCACATCATAATACATCTTGAGTGAATTTATGAGGTTAGAATTTTTTTTAATCCCCAGGGCCTGATGGTCTGCATCCCAGGGTACTTAAGAAATCGTGGACGCATTGGTGTTCATTTTCCAATGTTCTATTGATTCAGGATCAGTTCCTGTGGATTGGAGGGTAGCTAATGTTATCCCACTTTCATTCAGATCTTGAACTTTAAAATACTAATAGATTTAATCTGCTATAATTTATAGAGGTACAGTATGACTTTTTATATCCTTACATTTTTAAGCAGCTAGATCTTATTTGATCGGGTTTCACCAGGTTGTTACATTGGCGAAGTGGTATGTTAATGAACCAGAAGTCAGGTTGTGCATGCCATGATGGCGGCTGTGACGTTACGTTCTACGCCTCAGCAAAGATCATAGAAGGCTTGCTCTTGTATCTTTGCACCTCAGTGCATTAGATTACGCAGGAGTGGAGTATCTTCTTCTGCTCTGTGATCTTTGGACCTGACCCTCCACATCCAGTCCAAAGCCATGCTGACTAAGTCCCAACCTGCAATTATTACCTCTACGCTAAATGCCTTTAGTCCAAATGGTACAGTAAAATTTTATCCAGTGTACAGTACATAGACAACGAAATGCATTTAGCATCTCATAGCAAACATTCAACTGAATGGTTCTTCACCGAGGTCAAAGAAGCTGTTCCTTACCTGCTGGTTCGGCAACGGAGAGACAGCGCCTCCCGGATGGTAGGAGGGTAAACAGAATGTTGGGGTGAGAGCTTAACGCCCTTGCACAGCGCTTACTAAAGACTATAACTGTATATTTTCACCACCCTCTGTGCCTTCCGGTCGGAGAAAGACAGTTGCCATATCCCTACTGTGATAAGGATGCTCTCGATGCAGCGGTAGAAGTTCACCAGGATGGCAAATATTATCTGTAGGAAGAAGAGACGCTGATGTTTTGATCAGAGTAGAGGTATTGTGGGTCCAAGATATTTTTTCCATCTCCGTCCCGTTAATGTGGATGGGCGTGGCGTTTTCTTATATATTTAAAATGAAGAGGGAGTAGAGGAGGGGCTCTCTTGTGAATCGCACTGTTGGATTGACTTTTAAATTTCATTGTACCATGTACCATGTGCAATGACAATAAAGAGATTCATTCATTCATACGTAGAGGTAATCGAGGGAATTGCAGGTTGGTGAACCTTATGTCTGTGGTAAGGAAGCAATTGGAGAGAATTTTGCATTGTTAAAGTTCACGTATGGCTATGGGGTAGAAGCTGTCTCTGAGTCTGTTTGTGCGAGTTTTGAAAGACCTGTACCATCTGCCAGAGGGCAGCAGGTGGAACAGGTTGTGTCCAGGGTGGGTAGGGTCCTTCAGGATGTTGGCTGTCCTGCCAAGGCAGCGAGAGCTGAAGATGTCCTTCAGGGAGGGCAGTGGGCAGCCAGTGATTGTTTGTGCGGTGTTGATGACCCTTTGAAGGGCTCTCCTGTCCGCTGCAGAGCAGCTGGCATACCATGTGGTTATACAGTACGCCAGCACACTCTCGATGGAGCTGTGTGGGCTTTCATCCTCCTGGTCCTCACCTGTTACTAGAGAAGTTGCAAAGATCTTCATCAGGGCTCCTGCAATCTCTTCTTCCTGAAGTACCTGGGTAGATCCCATCAGCTCTTGGGCAATTATCCACTTTAGTATTCAAGAGGCAAACCGTCGCCTTTAGTTTTAGTTTAGAGATAGTGTGGAAACAGGCCCTTCGGCCCACCAAGTCCGCACTTACCAGAGTTTCCCTGCACATTAACACACTGGATAATTTACACAAACGCCAAGTCAATTAACCTACAAACCAGTACGTCTTTGGTATGTGGGAAGAAACCGAAGATCTAGAACAAAACCCACGGTCACAGGAAGAACGTACATACAGCACCCGTAATCAAGCGAGTTCGGTATTCCGACTGCGCATGCTCGGGTCAAAGGTCATTTATGCATAAACAGCTCTGTGAAGCAGTGGACCTTAATTTCTTCCGTTTTTTCCAACTTTGATTCTTCTTGGTAAGAAAATACTGCTTTCAAACTATGAAATAGTTGTATTTATTGTTCCTTTGTTAAAAGCTGAGATTGTTTTGTCGTTTTTATTGCTTTATTATGCTTTGGTGAGTGAGCGAGATCGTGCTCATGCGTGGTCCAGTGCTGCCTGACCCGCTGAGTTACTCCAGCACTTTGTTTTGTCTGTTCCTAAATTCCTCGCCATTGCTTCGGACAACTTCCCAGCTGATCTAAATCATGATGTGGGTTAAGGCATTGCCTCATCAACTACAACACATCGAGGGTCCCATCACTGTTCTGGGAGTGCACCACTGGTCACAAACTTTACTTGGGAAAGCAAACTTTGCTCGCCCTCTGTCTCATATAAAATTGGATCCCACAGCTTTCACTTATTGGATCAGTTTATTGTCAAACCTTGTCAAAGGCCTCATTAAACTCCATGCAGACAACTGCTACCATATTGCCCTCATCAACATACCTGGTTAGCTCTTCAAAACATTGTTACATTCGTGTCTGTTGTCAGAGTACCTAGCTTCACCATTCCCTCACGCTGTGTTCTACACTCCAACTGCCCTCTTCCTCACATTCATCCTTCATCTCCTCTGACACTAAATCTATGCCCTATGTTCTGGCAACCTGGAGGCGCTATCTGTTCCAGCTGTGACGTACGTAATGTTTTGCGAATGTGTGCTGTTGATCAGTGAAGGCAAACCCCCATATGCCTTCTTAACAAACTTACCTATATTTGGAGCTCCAATAAATGAAAGTATTTTCCTTTCAAAAAACCACATTGACTTTGCCTCATTCCTGCATTCCAGCGGAGCAGCGGGTGGAGCTGCTGTCCTAGTTTCAGTTCTGACCTCCGGTGTTGTCCCTGAGGGTCGGTAAGTTCATGGACCAGTGTAAATCTCCCCTAGTGTGTAGATGAATCTAGTGGGGAGTTGATAGGGATGTGGGGAGAATAGAATGAGATTAATGTAGATGGGTGCTTGGTCAGTGCAGGCTGTTTCCATACTTCATGGCTCTGACACTTCTGAATTTTTCCACGTACTGTACTCTGCTATAGTTTTTAACATTTCCTCTATGATAGATGCTGAGAGTCACAATCGTAAAGCACAGAGAAAGGCCATTCAGCCCACCACATCCAAGCTAAACATTGGCACACATACATGTTAATCCAACTCCCAGAACTTGGCCAACTATGCCTAGGCGATTCAAGTACTTGTCTGGACATGTCTTAAATGGTGTCAGCAACTCTGCTTGTAGCTCTCAGACAATGTCTTACAAAGTGCGCGAAAAAAAAATCCCCTCTCAATCTCTTCCCCCTTATCTAAAATCGGAATCCTCTAGATTTATCGATCTTTGATATTGGGGGGGGGAGTGGTTCCTGCAGTCTACTTTAACTGGGTTGTAGTTTCCTGCATTGTGTCACTCGTGAATAAAGGAGTTAGATTTTCCATTTTCTAATCTAATAAATCTTTCCCCAGATCTAGGTAATTCGGGGAAGATTAAAACCAAAGCATCAAACGTCTGAATAATCACTTTGCAAACCCTAGGATGAGGTACATCAAGACCTGGCGACTTTTCTGCCCCAGGCACCAACAATTTGCTCAGATCCACTTCCCTGAATTTTCTGACATTCGTTCCTCCTTCCAACTTCTGATTTATAAATATTTTTGGGATGTTACTTGTTTTATCTACAGTGAAGATACTGCAAATACTAGGTAATTCTCCCAATTTTTCATTATCAGGACGAATGCTGACTTTTCCTACTTGTTTTAAGGGTGGCAAAGTGCTACAGCGACAAAGTTGCTGCCTTATGGTGCCAGAGACTTGGGTTCGACCCTGACTATGGGTGCTGCCTTCACAGAGTTTGTATGTTCTCCCTGTGACCACGTGGTTTTTCTCTGTGTGCTCCGGATTCCTCCCATACTCCAAAGACGTACAAGTTTGTAGGTTAATTGGCTTCTGTAAATTGCATCTAGTGTGTAGGATAGAAATAGTGTACGGGTGATAATTGGTTGGCATGATCTCAGTGTGCCATGGGCATATTTTCACTCTATTTCTCCAAACTAAGCTAAAGAATCAATAGACGATTTTTTGTGGATATAGCAAATGCATTGAGGAAAAATAACAATCAAGAATGTGTGGTTTAATACAATATATATAATATTTTAAATGTACTTAATGCTTTTATTTAATTTCAGAGTGCAGCTCTAATGGTTGAAGACTGGCCCTATGCGTTGAAATTTATCTTCAGCACAGCATTGAAGACCTTTAATGAGACTCCATTTATTAAGAAGACTGTGAAGGAAATAATGTGGGGATATGATGATCCACTTATTGACTTCCTTAATCGAATTTTTCCAGGCGTTATGCCATTTAAGGGAAAGTTTGGATTGTTTGCTGAGGTCAGTATATTTAATCTGAATATTTAGACAATGCCTCGGGTCCAATCTGCTAGAAACAATTCACTGAGACACGACTTCTTCTGAACTCTAGTAATCAACCACCGTAGAGTTGTGGAGAGTTGCAGCATGGAAACAGGCCCTATGGCCCACAGAATCCATGTGGTCCATCAAACATTCATTTTTATATAAATCTTACCCTATCCCGATTTTATTCTCCTCAGATTCCCATTGGTTCCCTGCAGATTCTACCACCCATTCATAGGTTAGGGGCAATTTACTGCGACCAATGAACCAGTCTCCAGGATACGTAAGGAAACCCACAAAGATTGGTACAGCACAGGAGCCAGCCCTTCAGCCCACAATATTTGTGCTGAAAGTGATGCCACGATAAACTAATCTCTGTCTACAAATGATGTACATCACTCCATTCCCTGCATATCCATGTGCCTATCTGAAACGATGTGGAGGCTTCAGAGAAGGTGTAGGAGGTTTACCAGAATGCTGCTGCCTGGATTTAGAGGGTGTTGCTTATGAGGAGAGGTTAGACAAACATGGATTATTATGTCTAGTGTGGCAAAGGTTGAAATGAGACCCGATGGAAGGGTGTAATTATGAGAGGGATAGACAGCATTTTATCTCCAGGCTGGAAATGTCAACGATGAAATGGAAAAAGGTTAACGGTAATGTGCATTATCTTTAATGCACACTGGTGGGGGCTGCATGGTACGCGCTGCCAGAGGTGGTGGTGGAAACAGATATGATAGGGGCATTTAAATTTTTTTAAATTCTTTTTTAATTTATATTTTTATTAGAAGCAGTGAACAATAGCATAAACCGCGGCATATGACATAATACATTTATTGTACATCTTCCATTTTAATTTTAACAAAAATGAAATAGAAAAAGAGAGAGCAAGAAAGAAAGAAAGAAAGTGAAAGAGAGAGAAATAGTAAAAATAGAACCCCTAAACTACCAAAGAGTGTAGTCACAAAGTGAGTAAGTAAAAACTTTAAAAAATAAAAAGACAAAAACGAAAAATTATTTTAAAAAAACGTACAAGCCCATAAAAATTGTTGATATACCTGCTTCATTTCTCACCACACCCATCACCCTGTCTATAAATCGGATTAATTCCAAAGTTGTGTTGCACCATACTATCCTTGTAATGAATCAAGGAAAGGAGACCATATCTTTGAAAATTGCTCTGATTTTCCTACTAAGACGAGTCTCGTATCTTCACGATGTAGCGTCTCAGACATGCTGGTGATCCACATTTTAAGAGTTGGGGTATATGCATTTTTCCAAAATTTAAGTATAGGTTTTTTCGCCATTATATGATAGGGGCATTTAAGTGGCTTGTGGTTGGGCACGTGGAAATGCAGGAAATGGAGGAATATAGGTCTCATGCAGGCAGAAAAGTGTAGTTTAATTTGGTGTCATGTTTGACTTGGACTCTGGGCTAGAAGGCTTGTTCCCGGTACTGTACTATTGTTTCTGTGTTTCACTGTCCACAACACCACCAATTGTGGTATCATATATTAATATACTAAAAAAAACACCTACATTCTCACTCAAATCGTAAAGATAGATGATTAACAACAGGGTCACAGGCCTCAATCTGATTTTTTAAAAATCCTCCACTACCATTTTCTGACTCCTACCCCCAAGCCAAATTGGGCAACACCTGAGATCCTTTATGATCTAATCTTCCAAACCAACCTATCCTGTGGGGCGTGTTAAGGATTTGCTGAAGTATGAAGACAATAAACTCAACTCGACTTGTAGACAGAGATTACCTCATTTATCACCTTCAACAATCCTTTTGGCCATTTCTTCAAAAAAGCTCAATCAAATTGGCCATGTACAAAGCTGTGCTGACCATCCCTGGTCAATCCTTGCCTTGCCAAATGCAAATAAATCCTGTCTCCAATAACTTTCCAACTACTGATGTTAGGTTTACTAGCCTGTAATTTCCTGCTTGCCCTTGCAGCCCATCGTAAATAAAGTTACCACATTAACCACCCTCCAGTCTTCTGCTTCCTTATCCGTGGCTAAAAAAGGTATTGATTATTAAAGATGTTACAGCACCGCATTTGGAAAGCAGTTTCGGGATCGGTCATAGTCAACATGGATTTATGAAGGGGAAATCATGTTTGACTAATCTTCTGGAATTTTTTGGGGATGTAACAAATAGAATGGATAAGGGAGACCCAGTGAATGTGGTGTATCTGGACTTTCAAAAAGCATTTGACAAGGACCCACACAAGAGATTAGTGTGCAAAATTAGTACACATGGTATTGGGGGTAGGGTATTGACATGGATAGAAAACTGGTTCGCAGGCAGGAAGCAAAGAGTAGGAATTATCGGGGTCCTTTTCAGAATGGCGGGCAGTGACTAGTGGGGTGCCACAAGGCCCGTTGCTGAGACCCAAGTTATTTAAAATATATATTAACGATACAGACGAGGGAATTAAATGTGACATCTCTAAGTTTGCAGATGACGCAAAGCTGGGTGGCAGTGTGAGCTGCGAGTAGGATGCTATGAGGCTGCAGGGTGACTTGGATAGGTTGGGTGAATGGGCAGATGCATGGCAGATACAGTATAATGTGGATAAATATGAGGTTATCCACTTTGGTGGCAAGAACAGGAAGGTAGATTATTATCTGAATTGTCTTCTTCTTGCGTATGGCGTGCACAGCCTAAAGGGTAGACATCCAGACCAGGACAGCATCAGTTGCTGGGTGGATGGCTTTGATGCCACCAGGGAAAAGCCTCAGTGGGCAGTCATTCATGATGTGTGGGATGATCTGGTCTGGATGTCGCAGTTACAAGCAGGGTGGGAGATTGGAACCTTCACGCGGTCCACCCTGTTTCAACTAATGCAATCAACCTGACGTGCACAAACAAATAGATCTGAATGGTGTCAGATTATGAAAAAGGGAGGTGCAACAAAGTGTGCTTGTACATCAGTCACTGAAAGTAAGCATGCAGGTACAGCAGGCAGTGAAGAAAGCATATGGGACATTGGCCTTCATAATGAGAGGTTTTGCGTTTAGGAGCAAGGAGGTCCTACTGCAGTTGTACAGGACCCTGATGAGACCGCACCTGGAGTATTGTGTGCAGTTTTGATCTCCCAATTTGAGAAAGGACATTATTGCTTTTGAAGAAGTGCAGCGTAGGTTCACAGGTTAATTCCCAGTATGGCGGGACTGATATATGATGAAATAATGGATCGACTGGGCTTGTATTCACTGGAATTTAGAAGGATGAGAAGAGATCTTATAGCAACAAATAAAATTCTTAAAGGATTGAACAGGCTAGATGCAGGAAAAATGTTCCAGAAGTTGGGGGAGTCCAGAACCAGGGGTCACAGTTTAAGAATAAGGGGTAGGTCATTTAGGACTGATATGAGGAAAAACTTTTTCACCTAGAGGTTTGTGAATCTGTGGAATTCGCTGCCACAGAGGGCATTGGAGGCCGATTCACTGAATGTTTTCAAGAGAGAGTTAGATTAGCTCTTAGGACTATGCGATATGGGGGAAAAAGCAGGGATGGGGTACAAATTTTAGATGATCAGCCATGATCATATTGAATGGTGGTGTTGGCTCAAAGGGCCGAATAGCCTACTCCTGCACCTATGTTTCTATATAAAAACATCTGCCAGTGCTCCAGCAATCTCTTCCCTTCATTCCTACAACATGGACATACCCTGGGAATTCATCCACCTTTATGCTTTTTAAGACCACCAGCACCTCCTTTTTTGTAATATCCATTTTCGGGACATCTTCCCTGAACTGATTAGCTTCCATGACCTTCTCTCTAAACTTAGAATTCATTCACGACCTTGTCTGCACCCTGTGACTTGACATATAGACAATAGGTGCAGGAGCAGGCCATTTGGCCCTTTGAGCCAGCACCGCCATTCAATGTGATCATGGCTGATCATTCCCAATCAGTTCCCCGTTCGTGCCTTCTCCCCGTATCCCCTGACTCCGCTATTTTTAAGAGCCCTATCTAGCTCTCTCTTGACAGCATCCAGAGAACCCGCCTCCACCGCCCTCTGAGGCTGAGAATTCCACAGACTCACCACAAAGTGTTTCCTCGTCTCCGTTCTAAATGGCTTACTCCTTATTCATAAATTGTGGCCTCTGGTTCTGGACTCCCCCAACATCGGGAACATGTTTCCTGCCTCTAGCGTGTCCAAACCCTTAACAATCTTATATGTTTCAATGAGATATAGATGACCGTTGACTCTTGAGGAGACTTTCTCTATCTCATTGTTAGATCATTGGCCAAGTAGATTTGCCAGAAGCCAGTTGTAGTAACATGCTGGACAAAGCAAACAGACTTTATATATTGTACTTTTTTTGTGCAACTTTCTGATGCTCATAGGATTAAGGTAGATCACTTTGGATGAAAAATCAGGTTTTGATGTTGATTTTCTAATTTCTTTGTAGATGAACAACTCTGATACTGGGTTATTCACAGTTCACACAGGAGTCGGTAACATCAGCAAAGTTCATGTCATAGATAATTGGAATGGTATAAAAAAGGTTTGTAAATTATGAACTGTATTTGTTAAAAATCTGACTATCATTGGGCTTTGAAGCTTTTGCATTTTCCATCCAGTTTCTTTTGGATTCAATGAACGGAGGTGGTGCCATTCCCGTTTCTTTTGATTTTAACAGTGATTTTGAGTCTGGGAAATGAGGAAGAAGTATCATAATGATGGGGATGGGACTGATTCTCTTCAATAGTGCAGGCTTGATGAGCTAACTCGTCTCCTACACTGCTACCCCTAATCCATGTTTGCGTTGTAGATCACAAGGGTTCTTGGGAACATTGCCCCTCATCTTATCAAATGTGGAAAAGTTCAAGGGGTATGAAAACCTTTGCAAGCCACTGTATTCCTGTTATTCCTGTATTCCGGAACCAGGGGCCACATTTTAAGAATAAGGGGTAGGCCATTTTGGACTGAAATGAGGAAAAACCTTTTCAGCCAGAGAGTTGTGAATCTGTAGAATTCTCTGCTCTTAGGTCTATCGGAATCAAGGTGTATGGGGAAAACGCAGAAACAGGGTACTGATTTTGGATGATCAACCATGATCATATTGAATGATGGTGCTGGCTTGAAGGGCCGAATGACCTACTCCTACACCTATTTTCTATGTTTCTATGACATAGCCAGTATAAAAGGTGAAGAGGGGAGCTGAGGCAAGAGTTGACAAGCAGTTGATGGATCCATGTGAGGACTTGTTGATTGGAAGATGGGTGGAATAATCTGCAGGGCAGGGAAATATTGTGAATTTTTGGCATGAATGGATATGCTGTGCCTTGTGTATTGGAATCCTCTGTAATTAACCAATGACAAAGTCCTTCTCAGTCATTATACACATGGACAATTTCCACTCCAACTGACTTGAAATTTAAGATAATTGAAAACTGTAATATTATGACAACCTATGGATTGGGAAATTCTAGCCTTTTTTTTAAATAACATGACTGCAGGTCAGAGAGTGGTTCAGCAGTAAAATGATTTGCAAAGTCTTAAGGAAAATAGAAGAGCTGTAAATGAAATATTTTCTTGGTCTTCCTCTCTTGTGTCTCTTTCCTCCTGTCCTTGACCCTTCCTCACTCTTTGCTTCTTGCCTGTCCATTGCTGTCCTTGGTGATTTGAGGTGGGCCATAATTAAGATGGAGAGTATCCAATGGCTCTTATGCAGTCTACAGCCAGGAAATCATATACTTCTCAAAAGTCTGATCTTGTACGTGTGTATATCTGTGTGTATATGTGGTTGTCTTTGCATATTTGCAAAAACACTACGCGGTAACGATTACATTTTTACATATTTCGATTGACAATTTTCCCCTCACTGAACATTTTATGCTTTACTTCTCAACGTATTCTCAACATTGCTGATTAAAGTGTAAAAAAACTCAAAAGACTTTGAATTTAAAATGATCAGCTTAATTGATGACGTCACAATGCCTCGCTAGCAGTGATCAGCCTCACTGAAGATTTCATCCTATATTTGACACATTATTCGTGATTACTTTAAAAATGCCAACTTTCACAAGATTTTTACATATTCTGATTCACATTTTCCCCCTCTAGGCAGGGAACACCTTCACTGAACATTTTATGCTTTTTTTCTTGACTTATTCTCAACATTACTGATTAAAGTTTTAAAAAAATCAAAAGACTTTAAAACGACCAGCTTCAACTGATGACCACGCCACCCGTGGGGGCTACGGGTAGGGGATGGGTGCGTTGGGGGAGCTGCACTTGGTCTAGCGTTATTCTAAATGTTGCCTTACTGTGTCCCTTTCTTCTAAATCCAGGTAAACTACTGGCATTCTGAGCAATGCAACAAGATAGACGGAACAGCAGGTGAAATGTGGCCTCCGTTCTTAACTCCATCAGACTTATTAACCTTTTACAGCCCAGATTCTTGTAGGTAGGTGGCTTATAGCAACCGATTTCAATCACTTATTGTTTCCAATGAATATCTCGTCTCTGGAGTGCTGGTGGTCTTTACATGACTGTGGCCTTTCATTCTCTCCAGAGATGCTGCCTGTCCCACTGAGTTACTCCAACATTTGGTGCCGATCTAAAGGATTGTGGCTACAGGCCCCGCAGAAAATGACCAACGGTGTGCCTCGGGGACTATTGCTGAGCCCACTGGTGTTTATAACTCAGCGGGTGAGGCAGCATCTCTGGAGAGAAGGAATGCTCAGTCTGAAGAAGGGTCTCGACCCGAAACGTCCCCCATGCCTCTTCAGAGATGCTGCCTCACCCGCTGAGTTACACCAACAATTTGTGTCTACCTTCAATTTTTGTATGAATAAAATATATGACAGCAGCAATGTTATAAAATGCCTTTCTTTAATAAACAGAACATTGGAACTCGTGTTTCAGAAATCTGATTGGACGTTTGACATACCAACTTTCCGCTACGTTGCCCCAAAGACAATGTTTGCAAACGGGACGGTGTACCCTCCCAACCAGGGCTTCTGTCCGTGCCGACAGTCGGGGGTTCTAAACGTCAGCACCTGCAGACACAGTGAGTACCTTGGTGTTCACGCTCACCTTGGTGTTCACACTCACCTTGGTGTTCACACTCACCTTGGTGTTCACACTCACCTCACCTTGGTGTTCACACTCACCTTGGTGTTCACACTCACATTGGTGTTCACACTCACCTTGGTGTTCACACTCACCTTGGTGTTCACACTCGCCTTGGTGTTCACACTCGCATTGGTGTTCACACTCACCCGGTGTTCGCACTCACTGTGGTGTTCACACTCGCATTGGTGTTCACACTCGCATTGGTGTTCACACTCGCATTGGTGTTCACACTCACTTTGATGTTCACACTATCCTTGGTGTTCACACTCCCCATGTCTTGGGCTTCTTTGTTCTCCAGTTTCCTCCCACTTCTCAAAGATGTTATTTGGCCGCTGGTGTGCAGGTGAGCAGTGACATCTGGGAGCAATTGATGAGAAAGTGAGGATTATTGGAAAAGGGGGTGCCAGGCTTTGGCGCAGAATTGCAGGGCTATCTCCCGCTCACTATAACTAAAATATGTAAATGAAGCCAAGTTGATTTGCGTTATTATTTCCTACGCAATAGCCTTATTCCACGGATGTAACTTGCTCCTGTATCTCTTCATCTCCATTTATTTTACTAACTGGCAACATTCGATGTGGGGTTCATCAATGTATTTCACAGCTCCGGGTGAAATGAAGCATCACACAAAATTAAGAATCACACAACCTCCCTTCCATTGACTCCATTTACACCACGCTGCTTTGACAAGGCCAGCAGCTTCATCAAGGACTGCTCCCGCCCCAGTCACTCCCTCTTCTCCCCTCAGGCAAGAGACACAAATGTTTGAAAACACATACATCCAGATTCAAGGACAATTGACTTCAAGCAACTGAACCGTCCTCTCACCAGCGAGCGTACGGTCCTGACCTCCCATCTACCTCAGTGGAGACCTTTGAACTGTCTTTAATCAAATTTTATTGGACATTATCTTGCACCAGATGTTATTCCCTTTATCCTGTAGAGTGCACACTGTGGAATTCTTTGCCTCAGAGGGCGGTGGAGGCAGGTTCTCTGGATGCTTTCAATAGAGAGCTAGATAGGGCTCTTAAAAATAGCAGAGTCGGGGGATATGGGGAGAAGGCAGGAACGGGGTACTGATTGGGGATGATAAGCCATGATCACATTGAATGGCAATGCTGGCTCGATGGGGCCGAATGGCCTACTCCTGCACCTATTGTCTATTGTCTATTGTGGATGGCGTGATTGTATAGTCTTCATTGACTGGAAAGTACACCACAAAATGCTGCTCGGTAAACGTGACAATAATAAACTAAACTAAAAAATAAAACTAAAATGAGGCCCTGGGTTTGTGGTCTTTTATTTACAGATTCCCAAGTCTTCATCTCGCATCCTCACTTCTACAACGGTGACCCTACGCTGTGGGAGGCTGTGGACGGATTACACCCCAGTGAGAAAGACCACGCACTCTTCATTGACATCCACCCCGTATGTCCTGCTAATTTCATGATGTTTGGGATTGGAAAATCTATTGGGGTGTAATGTTCCCAGAACGAACTAAATTCTATTTGCAGACTCATAATAGACATGTTGTGATTAGTTGCATAAAACCTATGATGTAATTTCTGTATCCGAGTGGTGGCGCCATGGGGTGTGGCAGCCTCACCTGCAGCTGTTAGTTTTTCACCCCTTTTTAAAAAATTTTAGTTTGTTAAAAGTTTTGTTTTGGAGGGGAGGCCTTTTAGTTTTTTTTATGTGGAAGGGGAGGGGGGTAAGGGGGAAACCGTTTTTTCCAGTCCCTACCTGGGCGAGGATGCGTCCTTCCTCCGTGCCGCATCTTTGCCCCCTACCACCTGGATTGGTGCTGCCTTTCCTGCCCAGAACGCCCAGAGCTTTGAGCTGCAGCTTCAGCGGTGGCGTAGCATTGAGGTATCATTGCGGAGCGGGCAATGCCTTACCCGGGTTGTTGTGTGGAGCCGACTTCAACATCGTGGAGCTGTGGGGTCTGCGGAGCGTCCAGCCGCAGCAGCGCTGAATTTAAACACTGTGGAACCTGGGATCTTTCAACGAGATCGCCAGTGTTGGAGCTCCGACCAGCGCGGCCTGTGGACTTCGGAAGCCGCGGTGTCCGGTAGCTAGCGGCCGTTTCGGAACACCAAGCCGCTGAAGAGTGTTCTTCCGACAACGGAGTTTCATCATTCCGGCGAGAGGGCCTGAAACATCGGGCTGCTGTAACGGTGACGGCAGAGGCCTCAATAGGCCCTGACCACTGGTGAACATGGAGGAAGTGGACTGAACGTTGCTGCCCTCCCTCACAGTGGGAACCATTGTGGGGGGATGTTTTATGTTGCATGTTAAATTCTTTAATGTTGTGTTTATTTTTATTGGTGTGCTGCAATGGCAACTCAAATTTCACTACACCAATAAATGTCCTTTGTCCTCTATTCCAGGCATGGTCTGAAGAAGGGTCTCAACCCAAACATCATCCATTCCTTCTCTCCAAAGATGCTGCCTGTCCCGCTGAGTTACTCCAGCTTAACCAGCATCTGCATTAAACCTAAACTTGCAGTTTAACCAGGGGTGGGAGGGGGGATGGTAGTTGCCATGATGTTTCCCAATGTGTAGTATTGGGTTGATGGGGCAATGTTTCTGTTACTTAATGTTTTAGTAAACTGATTTCTGTCAAAGATCAAGTTGACAACATCTTTTGTTTGCTGCTTTCAGCTAACTGGAATCCCTCTAAACGTCTCCATCAAATTGCAACTGAGCCTTTACGTAAAAGCGGTGCAAGGAATCACGTAAGTGTGGCAGCTACATCAGATAAATTAACAGCACGTTTATTTGCATTTAGTTTAAAGATACAGCATGGAAACAGACCCTTCATCCCATGCAATCACGGGTAGAATGTGCAAACTACACACAGACAGCTTCCGAGGTCAGGATCAAACCTGGGTCTTTGGGGCTACAAGGCAGTGGATCTACCTGCTGTGCTGGCCCAGGATTTCCCCAGCTGATTTCCCCAGCTTTAAGAATAACGTGCAAGCCATTTAGAACGGAGACGAGGAAACACTTTTTCTCACAGAGTGGTGAGTCTGTGGAATTCTCTGCCTCGGAGGGCGATGGAGGCAGGTTCCCTGGATGCTTTCAAGAGAGAGCTAGATAGGGCTATTAAAAATAGCCAAGGGATATGGGGAGAAGGCAGGAAAGGGGTACTGATTGGGGATGATCAGCCATGATCACATTGAATGGCAGTGCTGGCTCAAAGGGCCGAATGGCCTACTCCTGCACCTATTGTCTATTATCTGATTGTCCAGACCAGGGATCACAGACTGAACCATTCCAGACTGATTAATGCAGAATCCTTGGAATTCTACCCCAGAATGTTGTGGAGTCACAGTCACTGCCGCCGCCCACACGCACTCACTGCCCGGTCTCCAGTGTTTTCCCACTCTAGGGGCCCGGTCTCTGCCCACACTCACACATGGTCTGGACGTTGGTTGTAAGGTGGTGATGAAAGTAGTTGAGGCAAGTTCGTTGGCTATATTTAAGAGGGAGTTAGATGTGGCCCTTGTGGCTAAAGGGATCGGGGGGTATGGAGAGAAGGCAGGTACAGGATACTGAGTTAGATGATCAAGCATGATCACATTGAATGATCACAGTTTAGGGGGCGCCATCTTGGGGCACGGCTGCCTAGCCAACAGCTGTCTGTCTTTTTCACTCTTTTCCTTAATTTTTAGTGAGTTTTGTGTTTTGTTTTTAGGAGGTCTAGACTTTTTTTATGTGGGTGGGGGGGAAGGGGGAAACTACTTTCTAGGTCCCTACCTGGTCGGAGAGGCAGCTTTTCTCCGGGCTGCACCGTCGACCCGTCCTCGCGGCCTACCAGCGGGCTTGGGGAGGCGTTTTCCTGTGGGACCACCCAGCACCTTCGACTTCGGTCGCGGCACAGCGCTGGAGCGTTACCGCGGAGCGGAGCGGGCGATGCCTTGCCTGGGTCGCCGCGCTGGAGCTCCGGTGAACTGAGACCGCCGAGAATAACATCGCGAAGCTGCGGGTCTGTGGAGCGAGCAGCTGCTGGTGGCGGCCCTGTCTTTAACATCGGGAGCCTGGGATCTCTCGATGAGATCGCCAGTGGTGGAGCTCCAACCGTCGTGGCGTTGTCGGCTTCGGAAGCCGCGGTCTCCGGTAAGGAAGCGGCTGTTCCAGGTGTCCCAAGCCGCTGTGAGGACTCTCCCGACGCCGGAGCAACAGCACCCGGCGAGAACAGCCTGGAACATCGGACCTCCGTAGAGGCAACTGGGGAGGCCTCAATAGGCCCGACTATGGGTGAACTGGAGTTGGGGACTGGACATTGTGCCTTCCCTCATAATAGAAACCATTGTGGGGGGATGTTTTTATGTTAAAGATTCTTATTGTTCCGTTTCCAAGATGGCTGCCGGAAGGAAGAGTGAACGCTGGCGCGATTAGCTGCCGCTGCTCTCTCTTTGAATTGTGTATTGTTGATGTCTTATTTATTTATTTATTTATTTTTATTTTTTTGTTGTTATTTTTTTGTTTTGTTTCATTCCGCTTGCATGTTTTGTAATCTGTTTACTAAATTTTGTAAGGTGTCCATGAGAGTCCTTGAAAGGCGCCCATAAGTATAATGTATTATTATTATTATAATGGTGGTGCAGGCCGAATGGCCTACTCCTGCACCTATTGTCTATTAACTATATATATGTTTTATTTCCAAAGGGAGACTGGGAATATGCAGCCGGTGCTGCTGCCATTGCTCTGGTTTGAAGAGGTAAGTCAAGCAGTTGGTTTAAAACTGTGTTGAGCTAACGTCACAGCAGTGTTGCTGATGGGATAGAAACATAGAAACATAAACCACTCGCAGGTTGAGTACCGGTTCCCCACAGGGCTGTGTGCTAAGCCCCCTCTTATACTGTCTCTACACCTACGACTGTAGTCCGGCCCACAACCACAACCGCATCGTCAAATTTGCTGACGACACTACTGTGGTCGGACTTATTTCAAAGGGAGACGAGGCAGCCTACAGAGAGGAAGTCCTGAAGTTGACAACCTGGTGCTCAGAAAACAATCTGGCTCTGAACACCAGGAAAACAAAAGAGCTCATTGTCGACTTCAGGAGGCACAGCACCGACTTAGCCCCCCTACACATCAACGGCGAGTGTGTGGAGAGGGTCAACACCTTCCGGTTTCTCGGCGTCCATATCGCTGCTGATATCTCCTGGACGGACAACACGACGGCGGTCACCAAGAAGGCTCAGCAGCGGCTGCACTTCCTGAGGGCCCTCAGGAAGCACAACCTGGACTCTAACCTGCTGCTGACCTTCTACCGCTCGTCCATCGAGAGCCTGCTGACATACTGCATTACAGCATGGTATGGCAGCTGCACCATGGCAGACAGGGAGAGGCTTCAGAGGGTAACTAGGACAGCGCAGAGGATCATTGGCTGCCCTCTCCCCTCCCTGATGGACATCTACACCTCCTGCTGCCTTAGCAGGGCAAAGAAGATCATCAAAGACAGCTCCCATCCTGCGTTTGGACTGTTCGACCTGCTGCCCTCTGGAAGGCGCTATAGGTGCATCAAATCCAGGACAAATAGACTCAGGAATAGTTGCTTTCCGAGAATTATAACTACTATTAATTCTAATTCACACATGCACTGACTTCACTGCCCAACACGGACTTCCATCTGTATATATGTATATATGTATGTAGCGCCACAGAAGTTGTGCACCTATTCCCGCCCCCATCTCCCCCCCCCCCCCCCCCCTTCTCCCTTCTGTTTTTTGTTTTTTTTCTGTTTCTTGTTTTTTGTGCTAAATTGTATGTATGCACTGAGTACGAGCAGCTTTCATTTTCACTGTACATGTATAGTGACAATAAATGGCATATCTATCTAAAGCTCTGTAACAGACAGGGGGAAGCAGTGGAGAGCAATAGTGGATCAGGTCGTTGAGTTTACTATCATATGCACAAATAGGTTAAAGTACAGCCAGGTACAATGAGAATTTTGCTTGCAGCAGCATCACAGGCACAGAGACATAATGCAAAGCCTAAATTACACCCACATTCTATGAGAGTAAAAAGAAATAAGACTTCAGAATAACAAGACCTTCGTGCAAGGAGACATAGGATTAGGGTTGTGCAGTTTGTTTTAATAACATAATCATATACTTTATTGTATGTTTTGCAATGTACGAAGAATTTGATTTGCCATAGTCAAACCTATAAAAATACATTTTAACATAAACATCCACCACAGCGACTCCTTCACATTCCTCATTATGATGGAAGGCGAAAAAAAAGTTCAATCTCTTCCCTTCTTTGTTCTCCTACGATCGGGGGCCTCGAGCCTTCCGTTGACGGGACGATCTTGGCTCCTGCAGCCGACGGTCAGGCCCGCCGCATTGGGGCGATCAAGCTTCCCGCGCCGGGCGATTGAACATAGAAACATAGACATAGAAACATAGAGAACAGGCCCTTCTGCCCATAATGTCTGTGCTGAGGTCATCTCTTATCTACTTGTACATAATCCATTTCCCTCCATTCCCTGTATCTATCCACAAACCCCTTAAATACCACTTTCATATCTGCCTCAACCACGAACCCTGTTAGCATGTTCCAGGCACCCACTTGTAAAAAAGAAGTTGGGCCACACATCTCCTTTAAACTTTGCCCATCTCACCTTTACGTTATGCCTTCTAGCATGTGATTTTTGCACCATCGGGGAACAAGGTTCTGACTATCTACTCAATTTATGCCTCGCATAATTATCAGGTCTCCCGCAACCTCTGGCATACTAGAGAAAACAATCCTAACAATCTGTCCAATTTCTCCCTGCAGTTAATACCAGGCAACATTTTGGCCAACCTCCTCTGCCCCTTTACAAAGCCTTTACCTCCACCTCCTCCAACCTCATCCACTGTATATGCTGTTCCAGGCATCAACTTCTCTACATCGGCGAGACCAAGCGCAGGCTCGGCGATCGTTTCGCTGAACACCTCCGCTCAGTCCGTCTTAACCTACCTGATCTCCCGGTGGCTCAGCACTTCAACTCCCCCTCCCATCCCCAATCTGACCTTTCTGTCCTAAGCGTCCTCTGTTGTCAGAGTGTGGCGCACCGCAATTTGAAGGAACAGCACCTCATATTTCACTTGGGCAGCTTACACCCCAGCGGTATGAACATTGACCTCTCTAATTTCAAGTAGCCCTTGCTTTCCCTCTCTCTCCATCCTCTCCCCATTCCCAGTTCTCCCACCAGTCTTACTGTTTCTGACTACATTCTATCTCTGTCCCGCCCACTCCCCTGACATCAGTCTGAAGAAGGGTCTCGACTGAAAACGTCACCCATTTCTTCTCTCCAGAGATGTTTCCTGACCCGCTGAGTTATTCCAGCATTTTGTGTCTACTTTCACATTCTTCCTGTTTGGGGCGACCAGACTGCATGAGATATTCCAAATCAGGGCTCCACCAATGTCCTCTCAAACTGCAACATGACATACTGACTCTGATGCTACATGCAAGCATACCGTGTGTCTTCCTTACTATATCTACTTTCAGAGAACTATGGACTTGGACCCGAGATCCTTTTGTGTATCAATGTCATTGATGGTCATGCCGTTAAGTACATAATTTTTCCCATTACATTTGGCCTCCCAAAATGCAACACTTCACACTTGCTCGGATTAAACACTATGTGCCATATCACCGCCCATTTCTGTAGCTGACCTATATCCAGCGGTATACCTCGACAGCCTTCCTCACAGCCCACGATCCCAGCAATCTCAGCGTCGTCTACAAACCTACTAACCAACCCGTTTACGTCTAAGTCATTTATATATAATGTAAATGGCAGAGGCCCCAGCACAGATCCCTGCAGAACTGCACTGGTCACAGGCCTCCAGCGTGAATATTGTCTTACTACCACCACCCTCTGTCTTCTATGAATAAACCAGTTCTGAATTGATACAACCCAGTCACTGTTAATGGGGACATTATCTCAAAGTCCATGTAGACAACATCCACTTGCATGTTCACCCTATAAACGCATGTGTTTCTACCAGATCAGTTTCCTTCCACATCTCAAAAATGTATGTTGATACTTAATTGGCCCTAGTGTGTGAGTGAGTGATAGAATCTGGGGGAGTTGATGGGAAAGAGGGGTGAATAAAATTAGATCAGTCAATGGACTGTAGTTGGGAAAGAGAACAAGATCAGTCGGTGACTGGAAACACAGTCCATGCTGAATGGAGGTGTTGGGGTTGCGTGTGGTTTCCCATTAGAGCGCATTCAATTGGAATGGAATCACTTCAAACTCGAGAAAACTCTGCAAATGTAACCCTTCTATTTATTTTGTAGAGTGGGACTATCGATGGCCCAGCAGTCAATACTTTCTACTATTTCATGGTGGTGTTGCCAGCCATTTGTCAATATCTTCAGTACATCCTGTTAAGTGCAGGCTGCATCTTGGTGGTGGTTGCTCTTGCTCTGGGAATCGTGCCCCTGAAAAAGCAGGTAAAGTCATTTAACTATTTGAGAATATAGGCTGAGGGGTTTGTAAATGGGACTCTCGTTTCAATTGATATTAAAGTATGAATCAGGCATGAGTATAAAATTCCCACATGAAATCCTGACATTAAGTTAATTAACATGTCTCTATGCCAAAATAAATTAATTTTATGATGCCTCCATAATTTAAACGTCATATTACTCTGTTCTCAAACCATGAACAAACCTTTGTTCTCCAACACCTTATATTGTAGCTGCATAGAAATCACTTGGATCAGGGTGTTTGGGATTATATTTAAACATTTGCAAATGACAGCAAGCTTGGAAGTGTAAAAAGTAAAGAATAAACCGCAGGAGGCAGATGTAGGAGTGAAATTCAACACCCAGAAATAATGTATCAGATCAAGGAGTGATCATGTAAACAAATAGGCACAAGCAAAACAGTCTTCACCAAGTATACTGTGCCATCAAGAATTAGATCATCTAATAGTCCCACCCTGACACCCAACCCCACCCCACGTCAACCTAACCCAGTCCCAGTCCCCTCTGTGCCCCTAAAATATCAGACGTTACCACAAAAAGATCAATGTCGAAGCTCTGAAGAACCCCACAAACGGATGCCAGCCAGTTCCTGCCGGTCACCTCCCCTCTGCAGGGGGGCCAGTCGGAGCTTGCTGTCGACATGAGGTCTATCACAATGGGCACCAAGATGAAGCAGGTTGGATAAACTGATGGATGAATTCTTAAAAAGGAAATTGGAGATGCAAGAAACTGCCAATGCTGGAATCTTGAGCTAAAGGCGTCAGGCAGCATCTGTGGAGGGAATGAACAGACGACATTTGAAGAGGTTGCTACAAACACGAGGAGTTTGTCACCGAGCTCTGCAGCATGGAAACAGGCCTTTGGTTAGCCTCAACACCAAAACACATTTAAATAACAGCTTTGATACATTAATAAAGTATAAATTTAAAAAGTAAATATATTGTACTAAATATATAGTATACTAACTACAGTCAAAATATTAGCAAAAACATGAAGTAACTAAAATACAGTGACTAATAATTCACAACTCAGTTTGTGGGTTATGAGCTCATTAGTAAACTTTTAAAACTTAATGTAAACTATCAAACAATAAATTGATTAATTGCTTTATAGGACAAAAAGATTTTATTTTGCAATAGTAAGCAATGCACTGAGGAAACTACACTCGATCCAGAAAAATCAAATCCAATGGCTTGTGCCAAGAAACTGGAACCGGAAGTCTCCATTTAGGTGGGTACTTTTGCTGCCTGGTTCCAGGTGTGTATTGGGGAAGTCAATCTCCTTAAACATGTGCTTTAACCCAGGACTGCACAGGAGACCGTTACCACCCCCCACCCTGTGATCCAGAAATGAACCAAGTGACAGAGGATTTTGTGTAAAATAAAAAAATGTCTCCTTCAAAACATCCCCCTCTCACCTTCAAACTATGTCTTCTAGTATTTGATATTTCCACCCTGAGATAAAGGTTCTAACCATCTACCCTATCTGGACCTCATAATATTATATACTTCTGTCAGGTCTCCCCGCAACCTCAGATGCTCCAAAAAAAACAATCCCTTTGGCTCTCAGTCTGAAGAAGGGTCTCGACCCGAAATGTCACCTATTTATTTTCTCCAGAGATACTGCCTGACCCACTGAGTTACTCCATCCAGCCTTTTGTGGCTCTCTTACAAGTTTGTACAACCTCTCGTACTGGCCAATATCCTCTAATCCAGGTAGAATCATGGTGTACCCTTTATGTTCCACTCCATATCCTTCCAATAATGGGGCAAGCAAATCTGCACAGTGCTCACGGTGTTTGATAGCATGACGATAAAAATACTATAAAAGCTATGGGGTCATAGAGTCAAACAGTCAAGCTCTTTGGCCCATTGCGTCTGTTGTGTATTTGGATGCTTGGAACAGACTTTAATAAGGCTCGGACACGGGAGTAATCTAACAAGCTTCTTTATTCCAGGACGCCACCTTGAGTCTCCCCCACACATGCATACTTGTACAAGACATCACATATACTAATTACATATGCTAATTATCACATACCTAACACTCCTCCCCCTTTAACTTGGAGGCAGGTAACACCATTTCTATTACATACACCGCAGCGTCCACTCTACCAAGTACCCATCTGTACTGATCCCAATTGCCAGCACTTCCCATGCCCTGGATTCTAGTGGTTGAGTTGAGGAAACGTGGAGGATTGCGTGCAGTTCTGGGCACCTCACCACAGAGCCTGTCGGCCCTGTCCCTGTCCCTGCCCCACTGCTGCTGATTTATCTTTGCTTTTCCTGGTTATTACTGTCAGTGATCTGCATTTCCCCCCAATCTCTGCCCTCATTATTGCAATCAAATTGATTCTCTCCCCTGCCCACACCCCCCCACCTCTTCACACTGAGGCACGTAATTATTTTGTTAATTATATATTCATTAGTTGAGCTCCTTTAGCCACTGACTCCTTAGAATTGCTACGCGTTGCTTCATAGATTCTGAGTCAGCTGACAGTTTGTGCAGTGAACAGCACAGCACAGGAACAGGCCCTTCAGACTACATTGTGCCAAGCATGATATCGTTAAACTGATCTCATCTGCCTCTATATGATTCATATCCCTCCATTCCCTGTATATCCCTGCATATCCATGTGCCTATCTGAAATATTCTTAAACACCACTATCGTATCTGCCTTCACTACTGCCCCAGGCAATGTCTTTGTTCCAGGTAGCCACTACTCGATAATAAAAACTTGCCCCAAACATCTCCTTTAAACTTTCCCATCTCAACTTATGGCTTTACCCACTGGTCTTGGAGATCCCACCTGGAGTTGTGAAAAAGGTTCTGACTGTTTACCCGTTCTATGCCTCTCATCATTTTTATATCCCAGTCTCTGGGGATCGTGGAGCACAGTTTATGACGTGCTTCAATTGCACCATCGCCACCTGTTGGTTGATTAAAATAATGGATAATTCATCCTAAACATAGTGTGAAAATTAAAATTCCAAATGTGATGACTGTAACTAATTAATCAATGCCCAAGAATGAAATACCCTCTGGTTAATTACAATGAATTGTGATAGAATAATCTTTAAAGAGATGCAAATACCGTTGAATGTTCACCATGTTGAACAACACTGTGTAACTCAGGGGTCGGCAACCTCCGGCCCCCGGGGCTTTTCCCCTTGTAATCATCTGGCCCGCCGAGCGCCGCCCATGAGCGCAGCCGAGCCCCTCCCCGAGTGCTTCCCCAAGTGCAGCTGAGTTCTGGCTGTACCGCATCTTGCGTAAAGCTGCCAGCACGGCCGCGCACCTTCTGTGAACACGTTTCAAAAAGAACTGCAGATTCTGGAAAAAAATCATAGGTTCAAGTTCAAGTTCAAGTGAGTTTATTGTCATGTGTCCCTGTATAGGACAATGAAATTCTTGCTTTGCTTAAGCACACAGTAAATAGTAGGCATTTACTACAAAACAGATAAATGTGTCCATATACAGGTGCACAACCTTTTATCCGACAGCCTTGGGACCAGACACTTTTCGTAATTCAGAATTTGTCGGTCTTCGGAATGGAATTTTTTTAGCGTAGATTTTAATGGCTGGCTCAGTGGTAGAGTGCTCGGCTCATATCCGCAAGGTCGCGAGTTTGCGCCTTGATCCCGGCAGTTACTCGGTCGCGAGTTTGAGTCTTCAATGTCGTTTTTTCATGCAGAATAAATGTTTGTATGAAATGCAGTGTAGGAGAGGTGTACTGACTGTGTCGGCAGAACTTTGGAAGTGATTGCCCACCAGTCTAAAACGCCGCTGTGTCTCCCTGTCCCTGGGATAGCAGGGGGCGATCAAACAGCACAATACCCCCCTCCCCCTCCAACTCCAGAGGAATCCGCTCCCCGATGGGCCGCTACGGCGACAAGTGGCAGTTTGCCCACAGCCCGAGCTGCGCCACCCCAAGAACACGACGTACCTTGCACACCATCCGCTTCTGCCCCTACGTGTTCCTCTGGAGTTGGAGCGGGGCTGGGCTGGAGTTGCTGCTGGCTGTGGGTCTCGGGGATCTCCGTGCTTTCAGTGGGCCTGGGGGTCGCTGTCCCGTTGGTCCTGACGTCTCCGGCCACCCCCCTGGACTGGAGCTGAGACTGGGAACTGTACCGCCCTTGCCCCCTCCCTCTGCAACTGCAAACAACCCCACTCTCCTGCAAGGGCGGTACAGTTCCCGGAGGATAGCAGGTGGCCGGAGACGTCAGGACCAACAGGAACCCGCTCCCCGATGGGCCCCTACGACGCCCCGAGCTGCGCCCCGTCATCCGCAACCCAGGTTCCTCTGTAGTTGGAGCTGGGCTGGGCTGCTGCAGGCTGTGGGTCTCTGGGTTCTCCGTGCTTGCGGTGGGCCTGGTGGTCGACGTCCAATTGGTCCTGACGTCTCCGGTGACTGCACTAACCTGCTGGCTGCCATCACCGACGTGAAGACAGTACAAAGCCCCCGCGCCGGTGCGATGAGCGGGGAGCTGGAGAGGGGAGGGAAGGGGTCACACACATGGCCGGGAAGCAGAGGGGTGTAGGTGGGGTGAAACTGAAGGGAGCGACAATCTACTGCTGCCTGCACGCTGTTAAAAGGTTCCCACACAAGACTCACGATACACTGTGTATCGTGAGTCTACCGTAGGAACTTTTTAACGCAGCTGGCAGGTAGCAGCATATTGTCAATTATTAACCCTCCCGCGCAATATACCCTCACCTTCTCTTTTATGAATGGGGATTTAGTTCCCCTTTCTTCGAGGACCGACCGGAGGTTCCGCTGTCACCTCTGCGGGCCGCCCTCGGTGAACGTTTTCAAGGACCTTTCTTCAAGGACCGAAATAATTTCGCTATTCGGAGGTTTTCGTTATTTGGATCTTCGGATAAAAGGTTGTGCACCTGTACCATGATATAAATATATACACACATGAATAAATAAACTGGTAAAGTGCAAATAACAGAAAGTGGTTATTAATGATCAGAGTTTTGTCCGAGCCAGGTTTAATAGCCTGATGGCTGTGGGGAAGTAGCTATTCCTGAACCTGGTTGTTGCAGTCTTCAGGCTCCTGTACCTTCTACCTGAAGGTAGCAGGGAGATGAGTGTGTGGCCAGGATGGTGTGTGGGTCTTTGATGATACTGCCAGCCTTTTTGAGGCAATGACTGCGATAAATCCCCTCGATGGAAGGAAGGTCAGAGCCGATGATGGACTGGGCAGTGTTTACTACTTTTTGTAGTTTTTTCCTCTCCAGGGCACTCAAATTGCCGAACCAAGCCACGATGCAACCGGTCAGCATGCTCTCTACTGTGCACCTGTAGAAGTTAGAGAGAGTCTTCCTTGACAATCCGACTCTCCGTAATCTTCTCAGGAAGTAGAGGCGCTGATGAGCTTTTTTGATAATTGCGTTAGTGTTCTCGAACCAGGAAAGATCTTCAGAGATGTGCATGCCCAGAAATTTGAAGTTCTTGACCTTTTCAACCATTGATATAAATGGGGCTGTGGGTCCCCCTCCTCCTTCCAAAGTCCACAATCAGTTCCTTGGTTTTGCTGGTGTTGAGGGCCAGGTTATTGCGCTGGCACCATATGGACAGTTGCTCGATCTCTCTTCTGTATTCTGACTCATCCCCACCAGTGATACGCCCCACAATAGTGGTGTCGTCAGCGAACTTGATGATGGAGTTCGCACTGTTGTTCGCTACGCAGTCATGGGTATAGAGTGAGTACAGCAGGGGGCTGAGCACGCAGCCTTGAGGTGCTCCCGTGCTGATTGTTATCGAGGCTGACACATTTCCACCAATATCAACAGACTGTGGTCTGTGGATGAGGAAGTCGAGGATCCAGTTGCAGAGGGATGCGCAGAGACCCAGTTCTGCGAGTTTGGTAACCAGTTTGGAGGGGATGATTGTGTTAAATGCCGAGCTGTAATCAATGAATAACAGCCTGATGTAGGAGACAAAAATACTGGAGAAACTCAGCGGGTGAGACATGCAAGGATTGCATGAGGCTGCCTCACCTGCTGAGTTTCTCCAGTGTTGTTGTATACCTTCTGTGAACACGTGATTTGATGCCTGCCATCCGGGCCCTATGCAGAACAACCCTATGCCCACCCCTGGTGTAGCTGATATCATGGACTAGAGCCTTTTCCTGTTTGTTCTGATAAATCTTGCAACTTCATTCAAAATATCTGAATCAATAATTATCATTAATTCTTGGTTTCGCATGGGTAGTAGTAACATAGAAAATAAGTGCAGGAGTATGCCATTCGGCCCTTTGAGCCACCACTGAGAAGGACATGGAGGTTAATTGTGACGTCTTGAAGACAGTCCATATTACAGATGCAATAGAAACATAGAAAATAGGTGCAGGAGTAAGCCATTCAGTTCTTCGAGTCAGCACTGCCATTCATTATGATCATGGCTGATCATCCAAAATCAGTACCCCGTTCCTGCTTTCTCCCCATATCCCTTGATTCCGTTAGCTCTAAGCGCCAATATCTAGCTCTCTCTTGAAAACATCCAGTGAATTGGCCTCCACTGCCTTCTGAGGCAGAGAATTCCACAGATTCACAACTCTGGGTGAAAACGTTTTTCCTCATCTCAGTTCTAAATGGCCGACCCCTTATTCTTAAATAAGGGGTACGCCATAAGTCCTGGTTCTGGACTCCCCCCAAAAATGTTTCCTGCATCTAGCCTGTCCAATCCCTTATGAATTTTATATGTTTCTATAAGATCCCTTCTCATCCTTCTAAATTCCAGTGAATACAAGCCCAGTCACTACATTCTTTCATCATATGTCAGTCCCGCCATCCCAGGAATTAGCCTGTTGAACCTACGCTGCACTCCCTCAATAGCAAGAATGTCCTTCCTCAAATTAGGAGACCAAAACTGCACACAATACTCCAGGTGTGGTCTCACCGGGGCCCTGTACAACTGATCCTTGATCCTTGATCGCTACCTTTAAAGTCATAACTAATGCAATAGTTTCAAATCTAGACTGGATTGTTTTCATCCGTATAACAGAGCATCCAGTGCATTTGTTGCTGTGTGACTACCCCTCATTTATTGCCACACTTTGACTGAACTTGACTTTATTGTTTAGGTTCCACACAGGAAGAAAGTGTCTGGAATTGCAGCAGTCAGTCAGGAAGTCACTGAACGATCACTGCTGTTGCCAGCTGACGCTGCCAACACCTCGCTTGGACAAGCTAGATACCTGATGGACTGAATTTTAATTATTGCTTTTAAATACTAATTTTAGATATTCACTTTGTATTTTGCATTGAATGTTTTCTTTGAATTATGTAACTCACATAACCCGTGAGAGAGTCATGTTTCCTCTCTGCTAACTTGTATGTTCTTTGTATACTGATCACTGAAATGCAACGATGCAGACAAACCATCCGTTGAGGATTCACTTAAGTTATAGTTTAATATTGTCCACTGTCTCTCCAGTCGTCACCACCCTATTCTTGCTTGTCAACCAGGCTATTCCTGGTCGCCACTGGTTTGGCCAGCACAGTGATTGATAAAAAAAATACATCTATTGATGCTCCTGAACACATCATCAGTGATGTAACCTGGGGTCATTGGGTGTTTTGGGTCTTTCAACATCAGACACCTTTACCCAGGCGACCCAGCCACGGTTGATCAGACCACGACTTGTGGCCAGATGGCATTCGCTCCTCCCCATGGACCCCCTCTCCTAATCCAGAGCCATCGCGAGGCCTTCTCCGCTGCCTCTGTGGTATTCTTAATGGCTCTTCTCCTCACCACTCCGTTGATGCCCAGTGCACTCAAGGCTTTGTAGAGCGATTGCCCTGCAAAACCTCTGCAGCCAACCTTGATGGGCAAACACCTTGCCTTCCAGCCCTGCTTACGGCAGTCTATGACCAGCTCTTTATACTTGGTCATCTTCCTCTCGTGGGCCTCCTCCAGACGGTCCTCCCACGGCACTGTCAGTTCCAACAGGACAGTGTTTTTGGACGCCTCTGAGGAGCATGTCTGGCCTCAGGGTGGTCGTGGCAATGTGCTGTGGGAACTTCAGCTGTTTCACCAGGTCTACGGAAAGCTGCCAGTCCTGCGCAATCGCCAGGATTCTGACAAAGATTCCTGGCTGCTGTGGTTCTTGGCAGCTGCACTCCAGCCTTCACAAAGGTGATCATCTGGGTGGTGGGGCGTGCTCGTCTGCAGCTGCTGATTCCCATGCTGATGGCTTCTGCAATGGGTTTAAGAACCTGGGCGTGATGCCAGGTGTACCGGCCCTGCCCAAGAGCCTTCGGGCAGCAGCTCAGGATGTGTTCCAACTTTCCCTTGCCTGAGCATTGCGGGCAATCTGGAGATTCCACTTTGCCCCAGATGAAGAGGTTCGATGGGCCGGGCAGGACATCATACACTGCCTGGATCAGGAACTTGATGCGCTGTGGTTCAGCCTGCCAGAGCTCAGTCCATGTGACTTTTCAGTCCATAGCCTGCTCCCACCTTGTCCAGGCCCCCTGCTGCCTCACATCTTACCTCCTCCACCACTGCCCTCACTTCCTCCTGGACCAGCCTGCGCCTCTCCTTCCCCTTGGCCTTGTCAAACTGGGGAGTTGGAAAGATTCCCAGACCAGCTCTTCCCCGAGTCACTGCTCCCACCGGGTCTCTGGCGTATCCGAGACTTGCATCATTATAACATTATTAAGTATTAACCAGATGACATCCAACCCTTTGACTTGATCGATAACGCATTTTCAAAGCTCAAAACCTCAAACCTGCAATGTTACTGTGCAGGTTTTAAGGGGTAATATATTTAGGTGCAAATATTTAGAATAAGACTCACCTTGGGCATTGAAGTGACATCGCCTCCGAGTAGAAATGTACAGGTATCATTTCTAATGTTCTTTTGATTTCTATACTACCAAAAACGGATGAAACCATTTTAAGTCCATTTGTAAAGACGTGTTTCAGGTGTTTCACTGACTTGGTGTAATGCTGTTACTAGGTCTCAAATATGTTTGAAAGCTTTTTTTAAGCTCAATTATGCAGATTGCTCCATGCACCATTTGCTAACTTTTAAATAAAAAATTCTGAAGAAAATTACTTTAAAAAAAAAAAAAAAAAAAGTGTGGTCCACTAGCAAACACAAATTCTACAGACAGATACATAATGATGGAGTACCTTGGCGGGTCAGGCAACATCGCTGGAGAAAAGGAATAGGTGAGGTTTTGGGCCAAGGCATTTCTTCTGCAGATTTTGTGTAGATTTGTACGTGAAAGTACTTCAATGCTATAACTATTATTGTTGAATGTAAACACAAACCAGGGGCAGTAGGCCCCTCGAGCCTGCTCTGCCACTCACCATGATCTTGGCCGACCTGCCTCCGCCTCGTCTCATTGCCCTCATGTAGATTGGTTACATTACTTACTAACCAATGGAGTGCTTTATTAATCTAAGCTCCGCCTACTACTACACCATTCATGTTATTGTAACCGGACATGTGCTGTTAGTTGGTGATGCAGCACAGTAGAACTAACATGTTGTATGTTGTATACATTTCTCAATAAATACTGCTGTACCAGATCCTTGAGTATGTGGGACTTACTCAACACCTCAATTCCCCAAACTTCAAATATTTATCTACTTCAGAGTCATCAGGTTGCAGGTGCTGGAATCATTAGGGGAAAAAAAGCAAAGTGCTGGAGGAACTCAACAGATCAGGAAGCATCTGTGGAGGCAATGGACTGGAGATGTTTTGGGATGGGGCCCTTCTTCAGCAAATTGGCAAATGGAATTTAATTCCGACAGAGGTAAGTGATACATTTTGGAAGATCAAATAGTGGTAGACATATGCGTTAAAAATAGAGAATGAGAGAATGGTGATCAGAGGAATCCAAGTCACAGAAGGAGGCAACACATGTCAATAGAAAATGTGCACCATGCTTGTCTTTATAGATCAATGGAAATAATTTAAGATTTGTTTTTTTTTTAATGTTCTTAAGGTCACCATCTGCCATACCGTTACAGGATCACATCACTTCAGGTGATCTTCCCTCCACAGCCTCCAGCCCTGCAGTGCCCATTTCTATATCCTACCGGATTCTCAACAGGACCTCTTATATGTCCTTTATTTATGCTTGCGTGATTTCAAGCTTAATAGCACCTTTCTATTTGGTGACCAACACATCACACACAACCTCCAAGAGTGTCTTGAAGTCTCTTGACCAAATAATCATTCACCTCAAGGAAACTTACTGAATAGTAAAAGGCTTGGATAGAGGGGAGGTGGAGAGGATGCTTCCAGTAGTGGGAGAGTCTGGGACTGGAGGTCAGGATGGAAATGTGGTGAATTTGTGGAATTCTTTGCCATAGAAGGCTGTGAAGGACAATTCAATGGATATTTTTAAGGCAGAGATAGATAGATCCTTGATTAGAACGTGTGTCAGGGATTATGGGGAGAAGACAGGAGAATGGGTTTAGGAGAGAGAGAGATAGATCTATGATTGAATGGCGGAGCTGACTTGATGGGCCAAATGACCCTATCTTATCACTTATGACTTTAATGTATATTGTAACCATTTGTGCTAAATCATTTTAATAGATTGTAAAACAAGAATACTCCAAAGGTGTGCAAACCGACCTTTACTCGGGTGACATCAGCTTTGCCACGTATACTTTCATTACCCAACCACTAAGGTTAGATTGTACCACTAAATCAGTGATTATCTAATGACAAGGGATTATATAAACTGTGTCCTTTGGCTGCGAGGTGTCCTTTTCAGACCGTAGGGAGTGAGGAGCAGGTTCACTGGTCCCTGAACACTGAGACTGGTGACAATTCCACATTGCTCGGGGTGTTGATGCATCCTGCTCTGATTTGATGTGGTAAAGGAGGAAGTTGCTACTTACTGTATACTTTACATACCTAAGACTTTTATCAATGTTTAAATAACCGCCATTAATTTTTCATAATAGTTGCTGTCTACTTTGTACTGATCAATCATTGACTTGTTCCAACTCTCTCCTTCAGAGAGTCATTGATGTCCCAATTCTCTCCTTCAGAGCTGTGTTTGGTGACATTGATCGTGGACGTGCTACTCTGGGAGTTCTGGGATGGCCATCGCCCGGCAGAGGATAGTCCACCTGTTGGTGGCCGGGCTGCTGCTAGTCACAGTCGGCCTGGTCTTACACTTTGTCACGCCGCTCATTATCCAGGACCAGGTTATTAAGGTAGGAAACAGGTCTTGGTTCTGGTGTCGTGGACTAGTTCGGCAGGAGAGAGTGATTCACTGACAGCAAGCATTGGTTCAGTGACTCCCCGAGATGTATGGGTTTCAGCTGTTAGGAGATTTTTTTCTTCCATTTAGGTGAGATGTCAGAGGATTCAGGTTTATTATTGTCCTGTGTACCGAGATACAATGAAAAGCTTTGTTTTGCATGCTATCCTAACAGATTAGATCAGATACAGTGCCCTCCATAATGTTTGTGACAAAGATCCATCATTTATTTATTTGCCTCTGTACTCCACAATTTGAGATTTGTAATAGAAAAAAATCACATGTGGTTAAAGTGCACATTGTCAGATGGCATTTTTTATCCATTTTGGTTTCACCATGTAGAAATTACAGCATTGTTTATACATAGTCCCCCATTTCAGGGCACCATTATGTTTGGGGCACAGCAATGTCATGTAAATGAAAGTAGTCATGTTTAGTATTTTATTGCATATCCTTTGCATGCAATGACTGCTTGAAGTCTGCGATTCATGGACATCACCAGTTGCTGGGTGTCTTCTCTGGTGATGCTCTGCCAGGCCTGTATTGCAGCCATCTTTAGCGTATGCTTGTTTTGGGGGCTAGTACCCTTCAGTTTTCTCTTCAGCATATAAATGGCATGCTCATTTGGGTTCAGATCGGGTGATTGACTTGGCTACTCAAGAGTTGACCACTTTTTAGCTTTGAAAAACTCCTTTGGTGCTTTGTTTGTCATCATTGTTTTGCTGTAGAATGAACCACCGGCCAATGAGTTTTGAGGCATTTGTTTGAACTTGAACAGCTAGGATATGTCTATACACTTCAGAATTGATTATGCTACTATCATCAGCAGTTGTTTCATCAATGAAGATAAGTGAGATAAGTACCTTCAGCAGCCATACATGCCCACCCCCACCACCGTGTTTCACAGATGAGGTGATATGCGTTGGATCTTGGGCAGTTCCATCTCTCCTCCATACTTTGCCCTTGCCATCACTCTGATATGTTCATCTTCATCTCATCTGTCCACAAGACATTTTGCCAGAACTGTGGTTGCTCTTTTAAGTACTTCTTGGCAAACTGTAACCTGGCCATCATATTTTTGCGATTAACCAGTGGTTTGCATCTTGCAGTGTAGCCTCTGAATTTCTGTTCATGAAGTCTTCTGCGGACAGTGGTCATTGACAAATCCACACCTGACTCCCGAAGAGTGTTTCTGATCTGTCGGACGGGTGTTTGGGGATTTTTCTTTATTATAGAGAGAATTCTTCTGTCATCAGCTGTGGAGGTCTTCCTTGGCCTGCCAGTCCATTTGCAATTTACTTTCTTTCTTCTTATTGATGTTCCAAACTGTTGATTTTGGTAAACCTAAGGTTTGGCTGATGTCTCTAACAGTTTTATTCTTGTTTCTCAGTCTCATAATGGCTTATTTGACTTTCATTGGCACAACTTTGGTCCTCATGTTGATAAACAGCAATAAAAGTTTCCAAATGTGATGGCAAGACTGGAGGAAAGACTAGGTGCTGAGAGCTCGCTTATATCTGCATTAAGGAGGCATTTAAACACATCTGAGCAATTACAAACACCTGTGAAGCCATGTGTCCAAAACATTATGGTGCCCTGAAATGGGGGGACTATGTATAAACATTTCTACATGGTGAAACCAAAATGTATAAAAATGGCCTTTAATACAATCTGACAATCTGCACTTTAACCACATGTGATTTTTTTCTATTACAAATCTCAAATTGTGGAGTACAGAGGCAAATAAATAAATGATGGGTCTTTGTCCCAAACATTACAAAGGCACATTAATAGTATTCAGAATTCTGATTAAAACACAAAATATTTTCAAATTAGATTTTTTGTGCGCCCAAATTGGGCGAGGCAACATCAAAGCAGAGTCTGAGATCAATCATTGATCTGAAACGCTGCCCGATTCTCTCCATAGATGCCACTTCACGGACTGAGAATGCAGACCGTTTCATGTGTTTCATTTGGATTGCCAACAGTTGCTCTTTTTTGTTTTTTGCTTCTTGACTTCTTGTGTTGGCACATGCTATTGTTTATTGTCACCCCAGGTCACTGGTGTTGGAGATGGCATAGAGTCATACAGCACGGAAACAGGCTCTTCAGCCAAACATGCCCCTTCTATACTAGTCCCACCTGCCTGTGTTAGAAACATGGAAACATAGAAAATAGATGCAGGAGTAGGCCATTCGGCCCTTCGAGCCTGCACCACCATTCAATATGATCATGGCTGATCATCCAACTCAGTATCCCGTACCTGCCTTCTCTCCATACCCACAATGGCCACATCTAACTCCCTCTTAAATATAGCCAATGAACTGGCCTCAACTACCTTCTGTGGCAGAGAATTCCACAGATTCACCACTCTCTGTGTGAAAAATGTTTTCCTCATCTCAGTCCTAAAAGATTTCCCCCTTATCCTTATACCTGGACTCCGAGACCGCTTTGCTCTACAACACTCCGCAGAGCCCTGCCATTTACCTTGCAGACCCTGGTTAGACCTAAACTTCATCAATCATTCCTCAGCCCACCTGCCCAATTGCTCTGATGGGCGGTCTTCCTGCTGAACAAAGCAGCGGGCCCAGAACTGGATGTCCATGAAATCCTCACAGTGTTTGTGAGGAAGAGACTCTGCCACAAGACTTTAAGCTACAGATCTCTCCCTCTTCATAAAAGCAACAAAGCAGACTTTGGCCTCTCATCTGTTGCTGAGAAGTTTCTCACCTGATTAACTATTTGAGAAGAAACCTGACAGAGGCGTAGCTCGGTCTCAGACCAGCTGTGAAATGTCCACATGGTCTCCTGGTGGACATGTCCAAGGGAAGCAACACTGTTCTCATTGGCCTGACAAGGTCCCTCAGCATTTGAGGTCACCCTCTCATGGACCAGGCACTTCACTTGCGTCATTTATTGCCACGTGTACCAAGGCACAGTGACACTAGGGCCTCTGAAACGGTGAAACAGCCAATTGACATTTCCAATGGAGTGAAACAGACTGTGTCTTTGCTCCCGACTTATTTGTCCTTAAGCATGTCTTGTTGACCTTGAGAGAGGGGTGTACTTGCAATACGTTGCTCTTGACTTCTAGAGGCTGGGGGCAGGGGCCCAGGTGATGAGAGACACCGTTTACTGATAACTCCCCCCTTTGTGGCACGTCCCGAGTTTGACCTTTAATTAATTGACAAGCTTGCAAAGCCTCATCATCCTTCAGTCTTACAATTAGTCTGCACCGGACCCTGCCCCGCCACTCCTCACCACCGTTCCCCGCCGCTCCCCACCACTCGCCTGCCCTATCACTCCCCACGTCTTCCCCTGCCCCGTCACTCCCATCTGTCCCCAGCTCCTGGCCCCGAGTGTGAATACCAGGCCTGTTTTTAAAGTACTGACTTCATTTCAATCAAGGTGGCACAGGGGTGCAGCTGGTAGTGTTGTTGCCTCACAGCGCCAGAGATCCAGGTTCAATCCTGATTCAGATTTCTGTGTGGAGTTTGCCTGTTCTCCTTGTGACTGCATGGGTTTCCTCCGGGTGCTCCAGTTTCCTCCCGCACTACAAAGACGTGCGTGTTTGTAGGTTAATTGGCCTCCGTAGTGCCCCTGGTGTGTAGGGAGTAGATGAGGAAGTGGGATAACATAGAACTAGTGTGAACGGGTGATTGATGGCTGGCATGGACTTGGTGGGCCAAAAGGCCTGTTTCCGTGCTGTATTTTTTAATGGTTATATTCCATGCTGTATCTCTAGAGAGGAAATTGCAGGTGACCTGGCTGGTTATCATTAAATCTGATCTATTTAGCAATGTTACAAAATTTTTAGATTTAAAAAATCAAGTCTGCAATTTATCCCATCAGATAAAGCATAACAATGTTTAATTTGACACCTAATTCACTTTCATATCTCAAGTAATAAAAAAGTTATGGCCATTTTCATACTCGGAAATTAGCATCTTGTTCCCTATCGATTTTCTATGGACATAACAAAAAAGCTGTGATCGAGGACAGTCAAAAGCCCATAACCTTCTTAAAAATTAAGAGAACTGAATGAAATTTTCAGTTATCATAGATTGAACCATTCTGAAACAAATATAAAATAATCTTACTTGGAGGACCTGAAATTAAAGCATATAATTAGTTAGTTACCCAATTGTAGCTAATTTCAAACTTCAATTACTAGATCTAAACATCTATCCATTTCTTAATAAATGATTAACATTTTTAAATAGCCTAAGCGTCCAAATAATATTCACAAATAATTCACAATAAAACATGATTTTTAAATCTCATTTACATCAATTTATAGGCCAAATGGAAGGAATTTAGTGTTCAATTGCTGTAAATTAAAGTCAATTTAAATCGGCTTTCTAGTGGGTTCCTGTGAACGCGCTGGTTTAGAACGTTCACATTGCAGTGGATTTGTGCCCTCAAATGCCCAGAAAAATACTGCGGGATATAAAGAGCCCAAAATGAACTATTCGCTATAGAAAACTTTATATACAGGGTTATTAAGAAGCCCCTTTTAATGTAAAAATAAGGTACATACCTTTAATTGTTTGCTTTATAAAACCCTGGGGCTGCGAGAGGTCGCGGGTTTAGAGAGTGATTTTTAAACTACTATAACTATTATACAAGGCCATAAAAACTAATAATACCTTTTGCGACGGGGTCTTTCAGCGATTTTCCGTTAATGATTTACTAGGCTGAACATTTTCGATTGCGACAGCCTAGTAAAAATCGCGTTTTAAACCCGCCCCCTCTAAACAGCGCCAAAATCACACACACGGGGCTGGGACAGATTCTTAACGACGATTCAGGTAGGTTTTGTAACATACCTAATCTATTGATCAATTAACCATATTACATCTCCCAAAATATAACACCTCACACTTGTTTGGATTAAATTCCATCTGTCATTTCCCTGCTCAAATTTCTAACAATTTAGAAAATGGGATAATATTCCTTACTAATCACAACTTCCCTACAAACAGTAATCAGACCACCTACATTCCTATCACAAACAACAGAGGTTCCAGCTGTAAACGCCACTGGTCACAGGGCTGCTGTCAGAGATACACCCTTCCATCATTACCCTGCCATGTCTTCTATGGTCATTCCATCTCATCTTGGATCCCAAGTGATTTAATCTTTGGGACCAGCCTAGCATGAGAACCATTATCAAATGCTTTACTGAAGTCCATGAAGGCAACATCCACTGCCCTCCCCTCATCAATCATCTTCCTCAAAAATATTCTAATTTGTGAGACTACTCACCATGTATATAGTGTGACCTCCTCACAACTCCATGCTTTTTCAACAGAGAGTAATCTTGTCCATTATTTTCCCCTCGTTGGATGTAAAGCTCAACAGCTGAGAATTTCCTGATTTGTCCTTGTTGCCCTTGTTAAATAGGTAACATTTTCTATTCTCCTGTCTTCTGGGATCTTCCCAGTAGCTAAAGAAGATATAAAAATCTCTGTCAAGACTCCAACAATAACCTATCATAGTTCCCATCAGCCCTGGGGACTTACTTACCCATGTTAAAGTTTCTCAAGCATTTGTGGAGGCAAAGGAATTGTCAATGTTTTAGTTTGAAACCTGCATCAGGAACGATAGTGGACATAGGCGTTGTGGAGAAGAGAGGAGGAGGGGTGAGACCGGGGTTGGAAGGTGATTGTTGGATGAACTATCAAGGGTCAGTTGGATGAACAGGAGAAAGATGGTGCATGTGAAACCAGGTGTGGGAGAGGTTGGGTGATAGGCAGGCAAGATGGAGTCAGTGCAGAGAGGGAACAAAAAAGAATGAATGGGGGAAGAAAAGGATGTGAGGACCAGATGTAGATTGAAGGAGGAAGAGAGGGGAAAAAAGGAGGTAAAGGTTGCCTGAATTAGAAAGTTAATTGTTCAAGGTAATTATTAAACTTAGTACCATGATCAGCTCTAATTGCTTGTTATCTGAATATTGCAAAAAACAGCTATCAATGATAAGTTGCAAAGTGTTGCATAAAGTTTAATCTAATTTGAGGTAATGTCAAACTTTATAACAAGCCTACTCTGCGGTGGGTTCCAAGTCTAGATTGCCCATTTGATATCAAAGCTCAGTGCTTGTTTAGTGTTGAAGGCGGCAAGCTGAACTAATTCCATCTGCACACCACATCTCCTTACCCTGCCTGTTCAATGTATTCTCAATCTGCTTCTACCACTTCATCAGGCAACACGCTCCAGGCACAGTGGAAGACCCCTGCATTGTGCCTGCAATCCTAGAGGGTCAGGTGGTGGATGTTTGTGAAGTGGCGGTCACAAAGGAAAACTGAAAGGTCTGAGGGTGGATAAGTCACCTGGACCGGATGGACTGCACCCCATGGTTGTGAAGGACATGGCCTCAGAGATTGTGGAGGCATTAGTTGTGATATTTCAAGAATCACTAGAGTTAGGAGTGGTTCCTGAAGATTGAAAAATTGCGACTATCACCCCACTGAACAAGAAAGGAGCCGAGCAGAGGCCAGTTAGCCTGACCCTATCGAAGTTCACGATAAAAAAGGCCAAAGTCAGCATGGTTTTGTGAAGGGATAATCTTGCCTGACGAATCTGCTGGAGTTCTTTGAGGAAGTTAATAGCAGGACAGACAGAGGGGAGGTTGTAGATGGTGTTTACCTAACTTTTCAGAAGGCCTTCGATTAGGTGTTACACATCAGGCTGCTAGGGAAGATGAGAGCCCATGGTATTGAAGGGAAGATATGAGCATAGATTGCAAGTTGACTGGATGGCAGAAGGCAAAGAGTAACAATAAAAGGCACTTTTTTAGGTTGGCTGCCAGTGACTAGTGGAGTTCTGCAAGGGCTGGTGCTGGGGCTGCTGCTCTTCACATTGTATATCAATGATTTAGATAAGGGAATTGAAGGCTTTGTGGCCAAGTTTGCAGTTGATGCGAAGATAGGTGGAAGGGTAGGCAGTGTAGAGGAAGCATGAACTCTGCAGCAGGATTTGGACAGGTTAGGAGAGTGGGCAGAGAAGTGGCCGATAAAATTCAGTATAGCAAAGTTATGAGTTGTGCATTTTGATAATAAGAATAAAGGAGTAGATTATTTTCTGAATGGGAACAGAATCCAGAAATCATAGGTGCAAAGGGACTTGGGAGCGCTGGTGCAGGATTCCCAAAAAGTTAATCTGCAAGTCGAATCGGTAGTAAGGAAGGCAAATTCAATGCTAGCATTAATATCAAGGGGACTGGAATACAAAAACAGAGATGTAATGCTGAGGCTCTATAAGGTGCTGGTCAGGACACCTTTGGAGTACTGTGAGCAAATTTGGGCCCCATATCTGTGGAAGGACGTGCTGGCTCTGGAGAGGGTCCAGAGGAGGTTTACAAGAATGATTCCAGGAATGAGTGGGTTAGCATATGATGAGCGTTTGACGGCACTGGGCCTGTACTCGCTGGAGTTTAGAAGGTTGAGGGGGGACCTCATTGAAACTTACAAAATAATGAAAGGCATAGATAGAGTGGATGTGGAAAGGATGTTTCTACTGGTGGGAGAGTCTAGGACCAGAGGATATAGCCTCAGAATTAAAGGGAGCTCTTTTAAAAAGGAAGTGTGGAGGAACTTCTTTAGTCAGAGAGTAGTTAGTCTTTGGAACTCATTGCCACAGAGGGCTGTGGATGCAAAGTCAGTGGATATTTTTAAGGCAGAGATAGACAAATTATTGATTAGAACGGGTGTCAAGGGCTATGTGGAGAAGGCAGGAAAATGGGATTAGGAGGCAGAGATCAGCCTTGATTGAACGGTGGAGTGGGCTCGATGGGCCAAATGGCCTAATTCTATAACTTGTGAACGTGAGCTAGGCTGGGATTGAGGCACTTTGGAGGAGAGGACACGGGTTCATCATAATCATACTTTATTAGCCAAGTATAGAAACATAGAAATTAGGTGCAGGAGTAGACCATTCGGCCCTTCGAGCCTGCACCGCCATTCAATATGATCATGGCTGATCATCCAACTCAGTATCCCGTACCTGCCTTCTCTCCATACCGCCTGATCCCCTTAGCCACAAAGGCCACATCTAACTCCCTCTTAAATATAGCCAATGAACTGGCCTCAACTACCCTCTGTGGCAGAGAGTTCCAGAGATTCACCACTCTCTGTGTGAAAAAAGTTCTTCTCATCTCGGTTTTAAAGGATTTCCCCCTTATCCTTAAGCTGTGACCCCTTGTCCTGGACTTCCCCAACATCGGGAACAATCTTCCTGCATCTAGCCTGTCCAACCCCTTAAGAATTTTGTAAGTTTCTATAAGATCCCCTCTCAATCTCCTAAATTCTGGAGAGTATAAACCAAGTCTATCCAGTCTTTCTTCATAAGACAGTCCTGACATCCCAGGAATCAGTCTGGTGAACCTTCTCTGCACTCCCTCTATGGCATGAATGTCCTTCCTCAGATTTGGAGACCAAAACTGTACGCAATACTCCAGGTGTGGTCTCACCAAGACCCTGTACAACTGCAGTAGAACCTCCCTGCTCCTATACTCAAATCCTTTTGCAATGAAAGCTAACATACCATTCACTTTCTTTACTGCCTGCTGCACCTGCATGACTACCTTCAATGACTGGTGTACCATGACACCCAGGTCTCGCTGCATCTCCCCCTTTCCCAATCGGCCACCATTTAGATAATAGTCTGCTTTCCCGTTTTTGCCACCAAAATGGATAACCTCACATTTATCCACATTATACTGCATCTGCCAAACATTTGCCCACTCACCCAGCCTATCCAAGTCACCTTGCAGTCTCCTAGCATCCTCCTCACAGCTAACACTGCCCCCCAGCTTAGTGTCATCCGCAAACTTGGAGATATTGCCTTCAATTCCCTCATCCAAATCATTAATATATATTGTAAATAGCTGGGGTCCCAGCACCGAGCCTTGCGGTACCCCACTAGTCACTGCCTGCCATTGTGAAAAGGATCCGTTTACTCCTACTCTTTGCTTCCTGTTTGCCAGCCAGTTCTCTATCCACATCAATACTGAATGCCGGGTGCTTTAAGTTTGTATACTAATCTCTTATGTGGGACCTTGTCAAAAGCCTTCTGGAAGTCCAGATACACCACATCCACTGGTTCTCCCCTATCCACGCTACTAGTTACATCCTCGAAAAATTCTATAAGATTCGTCAGACATGATTTACCTTTCGTAAATCCATGCTGACTTTATCCAATGATTTCACCACTTTCCAAATGTGCTGCTATCCCATCTTTAATAACTGACTCTAGCAGTTTCCCCACTACCGATGTTAGACTGGTCTGTAATTCCCCGTATTCTCTCCCCCTCCCTTCTTAAAAAGTGGGGTTACGTTTGCTACCCGCCAATCCTCAGGAACTACTCCAGAATCTAAAGAGTTTTGAAAGATTATTACTCTCTCGTTGGTTCCTCTACATGTTGATTTAGATAACTATCCTGCATACATTCCAAGAAATCCTCTTCCTCAGCATCCCTGCCAATTTGATTCACCCAATCTATATGTAGATTGAAGTCACCCATTATAACTGTTTTGCCTTTGTCGCACGCATTTCTAATTTCCTGTTTGATACCATCTCCAACTTCACTACTACTGTTAGGTGGCCTGTACACAACACCCACCAGCGTTTTCTGCCCCTTAGTGTTTCGCAGCTCTACCCATACCGATTCCACATCCTCCAAACTAATGTCCTTCCTTTCCATTGCATTTATCTCCTCCCTAATCAGTAACACTACCCCACCTCCTTTTCCTTTCTCTCTATCCCTCCTGAATATTGAATATCCCTGGATGTTCAGCTCCCAGCCTTGGTCACCCTGGAGCCATGTCTCCGTGATCCCAACTATATCATAGTCATTAATTGCTATCTGCACATTCAACTCATCCACCTTATTACGAATGCTCCTTGCATTGAGACACAAAGTCTTCAGGCTTGTTTTTACAACACTCTTACCCCTTATACAATTATGTTGAAAAGTGGCCCTTTTTGATTTTTGCCCGGGTTTTGTCTGCCTGCCACTTTTACTTTTCACCTTGCTACCTATTGCTTCTACCCTCATTTTACACCCCTCGGTCTCTACGCTCACACATTTAAGAAACCCTTTCCCTTTAACTCCATCCTCCACTATCCCATTCGACACCCCACCCCCCTTATTCAGTTTAAAGCCACCCGTGTAGCAGTGGCAAACCTGCCTGCCAGAATGCTGGTCCCACACCTGTTAAGATGCAATCCGTCCCTTTTGTACAGTTCCCCCTTAACCCAAAACAGATCCCAGTGATCTAAGAACCTAAATCCCTGCCCCGTACACCAGTTCCTCAGCCACACGTTCAGGTCCCGTATCTCCCTGTTCCTGCTCTCGCCAGCACGGGGAACTGGAAGCAAACCGGAGATAACAACCCTGGAGGTCCTGCTTTTCAACATTTTTCCGAGCTCTCTAAAGTCACGCTGCAGAATATTCATCCCCTTCTTTCCGACATCGTTTGTGCCGACATGCACTACCACTTCCGGATGTTCACCTTCGCCCTTGAGGATTTTCTGCACTCTGTCCGTGACATCCTGGATCCTGGCACCGGGAAGGCAGCACACCATCCTTGCATCCCGTCTGTTGCCGCAGAAACCCCTGTCCATACCTCTTACAATGGAGTCTCCCACTACAATGGCCTTGCCTGCCTTAGACCTTTTTGGTTTTGGCTCAACAGCCCTATTCGCATCGCAAGCCAGTCCGTCGCTCAGTGTAAACACGTCTTCTGTCCCAACAGCTTCTAAGCGGGTGAACCTGTTTACAAGAGGTACACCACCCGGGGACGTTGGCATTCCATGCTTCCCTCCCTTTCTCACTGTCTCCCACCTTCTCTCTTCCAGTACCTTAGGTGTAACAATCGTACTGTAGGACTTGTCGAGGAACGACTCCGTTTCTCGTACGAACCGGAGGTCATCCACTTGCTTCTCCAGTTCCCCAACACGGCCCTTCAGGAGCTCTACCTGGATGCACTTTTCGCATTTGTAGCAGCCAGAGGCACCAGCGGTGTCCTTGACCTCCCACATACTGCAAGCATCGCACTGAATCAGCTTGCCCGACATCTCCTTCTTTCGTCTCTACCTCTCAAGCGTATTGCATGGTCTCCTCTCCGAAGACTCTCGAGCCAAAGACTCACACTTCCCTCACAAGGCCGCTCACTCACTGTCGCTCGCTAAGAGCCGTCTTGCTTAAATTGACTGATAAATTGCCTGATTTACCAATTTACAAAGCAAATTCCTCAGTTTTCAACTGTTTTCCCACACTGACTCACTTCTCTCCTCCCACTTGGGCTAGAGCCAATCAGTCGTATCTCTTGCTAATCTGCTGCTGCTGTTCCTCCCAAATCTACAGCAGTTCTGAACAAAGACTTGCCTGGCCTTGGCCTTGGCCTTTACTTTAACTGTTTTCACCCCTCTCCTCCCACTTGGGCTAGAGCCAATCAGTCGTATCTCTTGCTAATCTGCTGCTGCTGTTCCTCCGAAATCTACAGCAGTTCTGTTTTGCAACAGCAGTATGTTTTGCAACATACGAGGAATTTGATTTGCCATACAGTCATACCAATAAAAAGCAACAAGACACAAAATACATTTTAACATAAACATCCACCACAGCGACTCCTCCACATTCCTCACTGTGATGGAAGGCAAAAAAAACTGAAATCTCTTCCCTTCTTTGTTCTCCCATTGATGGGATGATCTTGGCTCCCGTAGCCGGTGGTTGGGCCCTCCGCATCAGGGTGACCAAGCTTCCGCATCGGGGGGATGTCAGCTCCTCGCGCCCGGCGATTGGACCACGGGTCGGGGCTAGTCGAACATCCTGCTGCTTTGGAGCTTCCCAAGGTCAGTTTCTACCCGAGACTGCAAGCTCCTCGATGTTGGAATCCACAGAGATCGTAGGCTCCGATGGAAATTCCACAGCCCCCGCGGTGGGGCTCAAAGTCAGTCCCGAGCCAGCTCCATGATGTTAGGCCGCAGAGCGACCGGAGATATGATCCGGAAAGCAATCACATCTCCGGCAAGGGAAGAGATTGACAAAAAAGTTTCCCTCGACCAGCACCACCCCCTCCCCACCCCCTACATAAAACAAACCAGAGAACATTAACAGGCGGGGTTTCGGGTCGAGACCCTTCTTCAGTCTGAAGAAGGGTCTTGACCTGAAACGTCGCCCATTTCCTTCGCACTGTAGATGCTGCCTCACCCGCTGAGTTTCTCCAGCATTTTTGTCTACCTTCGATTTTGCAGCATCAACAGTTCCTTCTTACACAGAGAACATTAACACATACTTTTTAAAACACACTAAAAATAACAAAAAAGACAGACAGACCGTTGGCGAGGCTGCCATGGCTGACGTCGTGCCACAGATCTCCATTGTTTGTAGGCCACGTTGCCTTGGCACTCACACCTCCACATGCAAGAGTTTCTCCGTCTGTAGAGCAGTATCGGAGGCTTGTCTTCATTTTATAATCCCTGTTGTAATCTGTCTTTTGTTATTGGATCTAGAACGTTCAAATCAACCCACGCAATGGTTTTGCCTATTCCGTCTGGAAGGATGTTCCTATCCCTTTCTACATGTCTGTATATTTCTTTCATATCGTGAATCCAGACGCAATTCTCCAGGGTGAGAAGCCTGTTGTTGAACAGCGAGGACCCTACGTTTACAGGTATCTCAGTTAGCAAATACTTTGAAATGTCATGCCAGGACTTTGTGATTGCTTAACTTGTTATTCTAGCAGTCAACATACAATGGGACAGAATACAACAGGCAATGCAACATCAAAGATGAACACAGAGTGCTGGAGTAACTCAGCGGGTCAGGCAGCATCTGTGGAGAACATGGATAGGTGACGTTTCACAGAGTGCTGGAGTAACTCAGCGGGCATCTCTGGAGAAAAAGGACGGGTGATGTTTTGGGTCAGGACCCTTTTTCAGACTGAAGACCTGAAACAGAAACATCACCCATCCTTTTTCTCCAGAGATGCTCTCTGGCTGAAAACGTTTTTTCCTCATCTCAGTCTTAAATGGCCTATCCCTTATTCTTAAACTGTGACCCCTGGTTCTAGACTCCTCAACATCGGGAATATTTTTTCCTGCATCTAGCCTGTCCAATCCCTTAATAATTTTACATATTTCTATAAGATATCCTCTCATCCTTCCAAGATCAGTCGACCCATTCTTTCATTCTACATATAGATTGGGTGAATCAAATTGGCAGGGGTGCTGAGGAAGAGGATTTCTTGGAATGTATGCGGGATTTTTTTATATATCAGTATGTAGAGGAACCAACGAGAGAGCAGGCTATTTTAGACTGGGTATTGAGTAATGAGGAAGGGTTAGTTAGCAATCTTGTTGTACGTGCCCCCTTGGGCAAGAGTGACCATAATATGGTTGAGTTCTTCATTAGGATGGAGGGTGACATTGTTAATTCAGAAACCATAGTTCTGAACTTAAAGAAAGGTAACTTTGAGGGTATGAGATGTGAATTGGCCAAGATTGACTGGCAATTAATTCTAAAAGGGGTGACGGTGGATATGCAATGGAAGACATTTAAAGACTGCATGGATGAACTACAAAAATTGTTCATCCCAGTTTGGCAAAAGAATAAATCAGGGAAGGTAGTACATCCATTGATAACAAGGGAAATCAGGGATAGTATCAAAGCGAAGGATGATGCGTACAAATTAGCCAGAAAAAGCAGCATACCGGAGGACTGGGAGAAATTCAAAGACCAGCAGAGGAGGACAAAGGACTTAATTAGGAAAGGGAAAATAAATTATGAAAGAAAACTGGCAGGGAACATAAAAACTGACTGCAAAAGTTTTTATAGATATGTGAAAAGAAAGAGATTAGTTAAAACAAATGTAGGTTCCTTGCAGTCAGAAACAGGTGAGTTGATCATGGGGAACAAGGATATGGCGGACCAATTGAATAACTACTTTGGTTCCGTCTTCACTAAGGAAGACATAAATAATTTGCTGGAAATAGCAGGGGACCGCGGGTCAAAGGAGTTGGAGGAATTGAGTGAAATTCAGGTTAGCCGGGAAGTGGTGTTGGGTAAATTAAATGGATTAAAGGCTGATAAATCCCCAGGGCCAGATAGGCTGCATCCCAGAGTACTTAAGGAAGTAGCTCCAGAAATAGTGGATGCATTAGTAATAATCTTTCAAAACTCTTTAGATTCTGGAGTAGTTCCTGAAGATTGGCGGGTAGCAAACGTAACCCCACTTTTTAAGAAGGGAGGGAGAGAGAAAATGGGGAATTACAGACCAGTTAGTCTAACATCGGTAGTGGGGAAACTGCTAGAGTCAGTTATTAAAGATGGGATAGCAGCACATTTGGAAATTGGTGAAATCATTGGACAAAGTCAGCATGGATTTACGAAAGGTAAATCATGTCTGACGAATCTTATAGAATTTTTCGAGCATGTAACTAGTAGCGTGGATAGGGGAGAACCAGTGGATGTGGTGTATCTGGACTTCCAGAAGGCTTTCGACAAGGTCCCACATAAGAGATTAGTATACAAACTTAAAGCACACGCCATTGGGGGTTCAGTATTGATGTGGATAGAGAACTGGCTGGCAAACAGGAAGCAAAGAGTAGGAGTACAGAGCCCTGATGAGTCCTTTTCACAATGGCGGGCAGTGACTAGTGGGGTACCGCAAGGCTCAGTGCTGGGACCCCAGCTATTTACAATATATATTAATGCGACAAAGGCAAAACAGTTATAATGGGTGACTTCAATCTACATATAGATTGGGTGAATCAAATTGGCAGGGATGCTGAGGAAGAGGATTTCTTGGAATGTATGCAGGATAGTTATCTAAATCAACATGTAGAGGAACCAACGAGAGAATAATAATCTTTCAAAACTCTTTAGATTCTGAAGTAGTTCCTGAGGATTGGCGGGTAGCAAACGTAACCCCACTTTTTAAGAAGGGAGGGAGAGAGAATACGGGGAATTACAGACCAGTCTAACATCGGTAGTGGGGAAACTGCTAGAGTCAGTTATTAAAGATGGGATAGCAGCTCATTTGGAAAGTGGTGAAATCATTGGACAAAGTCAGCATGGATTTACGAAAGGTAAATCATGTCTGACGAATCTTATAGAATTTTTCGAGGATGTAACTAGTAGCGTGGATAGGGGAGAACCAGTGGATGTGGTGTATCTGGACTTCCAGAAGGCTTTTGACAAGGTCCCACATAAGAGATTAGTATACAAACTTAAAGCACACGGCATTCAGTATTGATGTGAATAGAGAACTGGCTGGCAAACAGGAAGCAAAGAGTAGGAGTAAACGGGTCCTTTTCACAATGGCAGGCAGTGACTAGTGGGGTACCGCAAGGCTCAGTGCTGGGACCCCAGCTATTTACAATATATATTAATGATTTGGATGAGGGAATTGAAGGCAATATCTCCAAGTTTGCGGATGACACTAAGCTGGGGGGCAGTGTTAGCTGTGAGGAGGATGCTAGGAGACTGCAAGGTGACTTGGATAGGCTGGGTGAGTGGGCAAATGTTTGGCAGATGCAGTATAATGTGGATAAATGTGAGGTTATCCATTTTGGTGGCAAAAACGGGAAAGCAGACTATTATCTAAATGGTGGCCGATTGGGAAAGGGGGAGATGCAGCGAGACCTGGGTGTCATGGTACACCAGTCATTGAAGGTAGTCATGCAGGTGCAGCAGGCAGTAAAGAAAGCGAATGGTATGTTAGCTTTCATTGCAAAAGGATTTGAGTATAGGAGCAGGGAGGTTCTACTGCAGTTGTACAGGGTCTTGGTGAGACCACACCTGGAGTATTGCGTACTGTTTTGGTCTCCAAATCTGAGGAAGGACATTATTGCCATAGAGGGAGTGCAGAGAAGGTTCACCAGACTGATTCCTGGGATGTCAGGACTGTCTTATGAAGAAAGACTGGATAGACTTGGTTTATACTCTCTAGAATTTAGGAGATTGAGAGGGGATCTTATAGAAACTTACAAAATTCTTAAGGGGTTGGACAGGCTAGATGCAGGAAGATTGTTCCCGATGTTAGGGAAGTCCAGGACAAGGGGTCACAGCTTAAGGATAAGGGGGAAATCCTTTAAAACCGAGATGAGAAGAACTTTTTTTCACACAGAGTGGTGAATCTCTGGAACTCTCTGCCACAGAGGGTAGTTGAGGCCAGTTCATTGGCTATATTTTAGAGGGAGTTAGATGTGGCCCTTGTGGCTAAAGGGATCAGGGGGTATGGAGAGAAGGCAGGTACAGGATACTGAGTTGGATGATCAGCCATGATCATATTGAATGGTAATGCTGGCTCGAAGGGCCAAATGGCTTACTCCTGCACCTAATTTCTATGTTTCTATGTTTCTATGTTTCAGCATATGACAGTCCCGCATTCCTGGGAATTAACCTGGTGAACCTACGCTGCACTCCCTCACTAGCACGAATGTCCTTCCCCAAACTAGGAGACCAAAATTGCACACAATACTCCAGGTGCAGACTCATCAGGGCTCTGTACAACTGCAGTAGGACCTCCCTGCTCCTATACTCAAATCCTCTCGCAATGAAGGCCAACATGCCATTAGCTTATTTCACTGCCTGCTGTACATGCATGCTTACTTTCAGTGACTGATGTACTAACACACCCAGGTCTTGTTTCACCTCCCCTTTTCCTAATCTGACACAATTCAGATAATAATCTGCCTTCCTGTTCTTGCCACCAAAGTGGATAGCCTCACACTTAGCCACAAGAAAATCTTTGCCATGAGGTTACCTGTCAAAAGATTGACACTGTACACAGTAGATGCTGTTCATTTAAGTATCTGCGGAATGTAATGAGGTTGGCGAAACGTACAATTCGGAGCTCTGGCCAGAAATGGCATTTGTCCGGTGCTATTACGAGCTGTGTGGGGTTGGAGTGATTGGATCAAGCACTGCGCCTGCTGGTGCTTGGGGAACGCACTAATCTCCCTAAATGACCATCCGGGTTCTGTCGTAAACTGTCGTGGCCTGCGTTTGGACCGGAGCTCAGGGGATAAAGCTTGCCGCTCAGTTGTTGACAACCTTCTGGAGAACTGTGACGTACTATGTATGCAAGAGACATTCTTAGCAAAGCAAGACAGGGCCAAACTCAATACTCTCAATGGCAACTTTCATGGGGCTGGGGAGCCCACAACTGATTGTTTAAGAAGGAACTGCAGATGCTGGAAAATTGAAGCTACACAAAAATGCTGGAGAAACGCAGTGGGTGCAGCAGCATCAATGGAGCGAAGGAAATAGGCAACGTTTATTTGTATAGGGTGAACAATATTGAGAAATGATTCAATGGCGATTATGTCACATGAGGTGTATCATGCCATGAACAAGCTGTCCAACAACAAAGCAAGTGGCTTGGATCGTATTTCTGCTGAACTTCTTAACTAAGCGAGTGTGAGGATAGCTCCTCTCCTTGCTATTTGTTTTACTGGCTTTATGATTCATGGCTTGTTACCAGACTCAGTGTTGTCTGTTGTGCTAATGCTGGTCATTAAGGACAAAGCTGGTAAAGTAGGCAGCCTAAATAATGACAGGCTCACAGCTTCAGCCAGCATATTGTCAAAAGTCTTAGAAAGAATTCTGCTGGATAGAGTAAATGAGTTTGTTAACTCACAGATAACCAGTTTGGCTTTAAAGCTAAACATGGCACTGATTTGTGTATATATGCCCTAAAGATGATTGTAAACAAATATTATTGCTTTATTGATGCTTCCAAGGCTTTTGATCGTGTTAATCACAGAAAGCTGTTTGTTAAAATGAGTCAAATAGGAGTGCCGAGACTAAAGGTGGCCTATAATGATGCCATGAGAACATTGTTAAGGAAACCTAGATGGTGTAGCGCTAGTAACATGCTTGTGGCTGCAGGAGTTAGTACTTTAGAAGCTATCCTAAGAAATCATATGTATGAATTCATTTGCAGGATTAATGACTGAAGATTGAATTAACGTGGTCTTATCAAACATAGGATTTAGCACTACACGCTACCAATCTCAGTTGTGGAGACATTGGTATCGCAGTCCCGTTGTAGGACATTGATCTTTCTTTTTTATTCTGGATTTTAAATCATATATTGTGTTTTTGTATATAATTTATGATGCTCATAAGTAATGAACTGAGCTTTTATTTGTATTTGATTGGTGTTTTTATATGCAATGTATTTTATGTAATGTCATCACGTCTGGACCTTGAGTCTGAAATAAAGTTTAATCATAATAATAATAATAATAATAATAATAAAATAATAATTATTATACTGCTTCTGCCCACTCACCCAACCTATCCAAGTCACCCTGCAGCCTCATAGCATCCCCATTGCAGCTCACACTGCCACCCAGCTTTGTGTCATCGCAAACGTAGATGTTGCATTTAATTCCCTTGTCTAAATCGTTAATATATATCGTAAACTGGAGTCCCAGCACCGAACCTTGCTGCACCCCACTAGTCACTGCCTGCCATTCTGAAAAGGACCCGTTAATTCCTACTCTTAGCTTCCTGTCTGCCAACCAGTTCTCTATCCATGTCAATCCCCTAACCCCAATACTATATGCTCTATTTTTGCAAACTAATCTCTTGTGTGAGACCTTGTCAAGGGTTTTTTGAAAGTCCAGATACACTACATCCACTGGCTCTCCCTTATCCATTCTACTTGTTCATCCTGAAAAAATTCCAGAAGATTAGTCAAGCATGATTTCCCCTTCATAAATCCATGCTGACTTTGACTGATCCTGTCAATGCTTTCCAAATGCGCTGCTATTATATCTTTAATAATCGATTCGATCATCTTCCCCACCACCGATGTAAGGCTAACTGGTCTATAATTCCCTGTTTTCACTCTCCCTCCTTTCTTAAAGAGTGGAATTACATTGGCTACCCTCCAGACCACAGGAACTGATCCAGAGTCGAGAGAACATTGGAAAATTATTATCAATGCATCCACCATTTCTAGGGCCACCTTCTTAAGTACTCTGGGGTGCAGACCATCAGGCCATGGGGATTTATCTGCCTTAAGTTCCAACAGTTTACCTAACACCATTTTCTGACTAATGTGGAATCCCTTCAGTTCATCCCTCCCACTAGATCCTCTGTCCCCCTTGTTTTTCTGGGAGATTGTTTGTGTTTTGCTCAGTGAAGACAGAACCAAAGTTACTTGTTTAACTGTTCAGCCCTTTATCCCATTATAAATTCACCACATTCTGACTGTAAGGGATCTACATTTATCTTCTCTAATCTTTTCCTCTTCACATGTCTAAATAAGCTTTTACAGTCAGTTTTTAAATTCCCTGCAAGCATTCTTTCTTTCACTGTTTTCAAGGGATCTACATTTTAATCTTCCCCTTGAGGTCCAAACGAAATCCGTTTTCCTACTTCACTTGACACTAAATAAGCTTTAAACATCCATCACATCAGTTTTTGGCCAAATAAACTTATCTCCCACTCTCCCCCCCCCCCCCCCCCCCCCCCCCCGATGTCAGAGTCAAAGTCAAAGCCCCCTTTCCGCGGCCATTAAAGCCACGCCGGGTATGCTCGCACACCGGGTTTTGATGTTAGAGCCCCCGGCGTGCTTAAGTTAACCCAAGCCGCGCGGGGCAGTGATTGACCGCTCCCCCTCGACCCCGCAACTCGGAAGTCGCCGTAAAGAGCCCTGAAAAGCGGTCTCCCTCCCTCCAAGATTTTCCCTTCTTAATTAACCCCTTTGACCCCCTCTGTTGAATTCTAAATGTCTTCCAGTCCTGTGGTTTGCTGCTTCTTCTGGCCAATGTATATGCCTTTTCCTTGGATTTACCACTATACCTAATTTCCCTCATTAGCCACGGTTGAGCCGCCTTCCCTGCTTGATTTTTACGCCACACAGGGATGACCAATTATTGTAATTCATCCATGCGATCTTTAAATCTTTGCCATTGCATCTTCACCATCAACCCTTTAAGTATCACTTGACAGCCTATCCTAGCCAATTCCCGTCTCATACCATCAAAGTCTCCAGTCTTTATGTTCAGGACCCTCTTCTCTGAATTAACCATGTCACTCTCCATCTTAATGCAGAATTCCACCATATTATGGTCACTGTTGCCCAAGGGGTTCTGCACAACAAGATCGCTAACTAATCCTTCCTCATTACACAATACCCAGTCGAGAATGGCCTGCCCTTTAGTTGCTTCCTCTACATATTGGTTTAAAAACCCATCCCGTATACATTCCAGGAAATCCTCCTCAGCGCTGTTATCAATTTGGTTGGCCCAATCTATTTGTAGATTAAAGCACCCATTAAGTCACCTTTGCTACACACACGCATCCCTAATTTCCTGCTTGATGCGATCCCCAACCTCCCTATTGCTGTTTGGTGGTCTGTATACAACTCCAACAAGCAGTTTCTGCCCTTGGCTATTTCACAGTTCTACCCAGACAGATTCTACAGCATCCAAGCTAATGTCTCTCCTCGCATTTGCATCAATCTCCTCTTTAACCAGCAATGCCACCCCATCTCCTCTTCCTTTCTGTCTATCCTTCCTGAATATTGAATACCCCTGCATGTTTAGCTCCCAGCTTGGTCACCCTGGAGCTATGTCTCCGTAATCCCAACTATATCATATCCCTTAACTACTAATTATATGTAGGCAGGCTGCCCGACTTTCAGGGAACTATGGACTTTAATCCCAAGGACCTTCTGTCATCACCACTTCCTCGTGCCCTTCTGTTTAACCTGCATGCCCCACCTATGTTTGACTCGCCAATATGCATTATGTTGGACGTTGCCATTAATTATCCCCCCAACTTTCCGAATGGCCTACTCGTGCACCAATTGTCTATTGTCTATAGTATCACAATTCTTCCCACATTCCTGTCCTTTTCCAATGTTTTTGACAGATTTTACAGAATTCCGTATCATCGTTAACTGCTTTTCCTTACAACTTTAACGTATTTTCCTTTGTTAGTACTATCTTAAATGGTTGTAAAATATAAAATTATGTAATTAATGAATTCTGGAAAAAGTGAGTTAGTTAACTTATTGAGATGTTTGTTATTTTACAGAGAATACAGACCAAAGGGCAACATTAGCTTTCATGACAATCACACAGTTTCCTACCGAGTGTTTCGACAATTTCACTTTGTGCCAGAGCGTTCAACAGGCCCTGAGAGTGACCAGCTCGTTCTCCCCAACATGCTTGCACTAGTAGGTACCAGGCTTCCCAACACACTTACACCAGCAGGCACCGTATTCACCAGGGCCACGTACTGCAGCATCAAAGCTGTGGAGAGACTGGATTTAACTTGGAGCAGTGAAGGATGAAGAGAGAGTTAATAGAGATGTTTAATATTGTGAAGGGGCTTAACTGAGTTCGACAAGATGTATTTTCTTGATTAGTACAGGTATCAGGGATTATGGGGAGAAGGCAGGAGAATGGGGTTGAGAGGGGACAATAGATCAGCCATGATTGAATGGTAGAGTAGACTTGATGGGCCGAATGGCCTATTTCTGCTCCTATCACTTATGACCTTTTCCCACACAGTGTTGAAAGGCTGGGACTGAGTGAAGACAAAGGAGGCAGAGTCTGGTGCTTTCCCCAATGTGCTCTGCAACGTGAAGGGTGGAGGAACGAGATTCGGTGGGAGTGGAGAAAATCTAACCCAAAAAAACAATCATGGCTGTTGGGAAAGTGTAGTGGAGCAATTGACACGGTGGCGCAGCGGTAGAGTTGCTGCCTTACAGCAAAATGCAGCGCCGGAGACCCGGGTTCGATCCCGACAACGGGCGCTGTATGTATGGAGTTTGTACATTCTCCTTGTGACCTGTGTAGGTTTTCCCCACACTCCAAAGACGTACAGGTTTGTAGGTTAATTGTCTTGATATCAATTGGCTTGATAAAATGTAAAAATTGTCCAGCATAAAATTGTCCAACTTCCAGTATAGTCCCTGGTGGACTCTTCAGAAGTGATGACCACAAGGTACAAGGACAGCTAATCAAAGCTGGTAGTAAGAGAGCCAACCTCTTTCAGGTTTTCTCTCAGCCATTTTAGATTCCTTCAACTTCCCATCTTGCTTTCTGTGTCACATGTAAGTGACCACATTGATTTGTCCTCTCATTGGCAGGTCCTGTCCCATCGTGCCTTGTCACCCTTGCATCCCTTGCGTTGTGTTCAATGATACGCCCACTTCCTGTCGTTAAGGTCGATTCTCCTTCCCAATCGAAAGTCTTTTTTGCCTTAGCGTGTTTTGTAGAATCCAGAGTATTATATATGTTGCCTTAATTCTGCTCGCTGCTTCCAGATCATCTACTGATATTTTTGAGGGGGGATGAGGGGGGATCTTATAGAAACTTACAAAATTCTTAAGGGGTTGGGCAGGCTAGATGCACGAAGATTGTTCCCGATGTTGGGGAAGTCCAGAACAAGGGGTCACAGTTTAAGGATAAGGGGGAAATCTTTCAGGACCGAGATGAGAAAAACATTTTTCACACAGAGAGTGGTGAATCTCTGGAATTCTCTGTCACAGAAGGTAGTTGAGGCCAGTTCATTGGCTATATTTAAGAGGGAGTTAGATGTGGCCCTTGTGGCTAAAGGGATCAGGGGGTTTGGAGAGAAGGCAGGTACGGGATACTGAGTTGGATGATCAGCCATGATCATATTGAATGGCGGTGCAGGCTCGAAGGGCCGAATGGCCTCTACTCCTGCATCTATTTTCTATGTTTCTATGTTTCTATGTTTTGATTTCTTGTTTGTTTCAATTTTAGGGCGTGTCCATTATAGCCGAGAAACTAACTCCACCCATGAAACTAATGTTCAACTTGATCATGAAGAAGTTTAATCAAACTGCTTTCTTCAAAAGAACCATAAAGGAGATGATGTGGGGATATGAAGACGAGCTGATTATCACCCTTAAAAAACTCTTCCCAAACCTCCTGCCGTTTACGGACAAGTTTGGTTTGTTTGCAGATGTAAGTTTGTAGCTTTGAAAGTTTAGTAATTGAACAAACACAATGGGTTAAATAAGGAGCAGATTGCACCTCCTTATAGAAAGTCTTACCGCACAGAAACAGGTCCTTCGGCCTGCTACGTCTCGGCTATCCATCGAACCCCTATCTATTCTAATCTAATAGGGCAGAGAAATGGGGTGCGTGTTACTCCCATACCCTGATCTCACTGGAGACACAAGGAACTGCAGTTGCTGGTTTACAAAAAAAGGAGAACATGGATAGGTGACGTTTCAGTGAGTGCTGGAGTAACTTAAGTCAAGTCACGAGAGTTTATTGTCATGTGTCCCAGATAGGACAATAAAATTCTTGCTTGCTGCAGCACAACAGAATATTGTAAGCATAAATACAGAACAGTTCAGTGTGTCTATAGCATAGACCATATATATACACACACAGATAAATAAGCAGATAAAGTGCAATAGGCTGTTATAGTTCAGAGTTTGGTTGATGGCTGTGAGGAAGAAGCTGTTCCTGAACCTGGATGTACCAGATTTCAGGCTCATGTACCTTATACCTGAAGGCAGTGGAGAGACTGCGATAGATCCCTTCGATGGTGGGGAGGTCAGAGCCGATGATGGACTGGGCAGTGATCTGAAGTCTTTTCCGCTCCTGGACGCCGAACCAAGCCACGATGCAACCAGTCACCATGCTCTCTACTGTGCACCTGTAGAAGTTCGAGAGAGTCCACTTTGACATACCGACTCTCCGTAATCTTCTCAGGAAGTAGAGGCGCTGATGTGCTTTCTTTATAATTGCATCAGTGTGCTGGGACCAGGAAAGATCTTCGGAAATATGCACGCCCAGGAATTTGAATACCCCTGTATGTTTAGCTCCCAGCCTGGGTCACCCTGGAGCCATGTCTCCGTAATCCCAACTATATCATATCCCTTAACTACTAACTGTGCATTCAATTCATCCACCTATTTTGAATACTCCTCGCATTAAGCCACAAAGCTTTCAGGTTAGTTTTTCTAATCCCCTTTCTACCTTTTGCTTCTGTCCTCCTTTTATAGCCCTCAGTCTGCCTGCATTGTCCCATCCCCTGCTCTGTTAGTTTAAATGTGACCTTTCCTCCACTTTCTTTCCCGGGAGCTGCATGGATACGCATCCACGTTGACTGCACCCCACCCTGTTTAGTTTAAACTCACCCGTGTAGCACTAGCAAACCTGCCTGTCGGTCCCCTTCCATTAAAGGTACAGCCCGTCTCTTTCGCACAGGTCACCCCTGCCCCAGAAGAGATTCAAATGGTCTAGTAGATATAAAAATCCCTGCCCTCGCATCAACTCCTTAGCCACACATTCAAACCCCCCATTATTAGGGATTAATGGATTTAGATGAAGGGATTCAAAGCACATTAGCAAATTTGCAGATGACACAAAGCTGGGTGGCAGTGTAAATGGCGCTGCTGGCTTGAAGGGCCGAATAGCCTACTCCTGCACCTATTGTCTATTGTCTCCCTGTTCCTACACTCACTAGCACGAGGTACTGGAAGCAACACAGTGATAACCACCCTAGAAGTTCTGCTTTTCAGCCTCCTACCTAGTTGTCTATGCTGACGTTGCAGAACCTCCTTCTACTTCTCTACGTCATTTGTGCCTACATGCGCAACTACTTCAGGCTGCTCACCTTCCCTCTTGAGGATGTTCTGAAGTCGGTCTGCGACGTCTTGGACCCTGGCACCTGGGAGGCAACACACCATCCTCGAGTCTCGCGTGCAACCACAAAACCCGGATACATGGATAGGTGACGTTTTACAGAGTGCTGGAGTAACTCAGCGGGTCAGGCAGCATCTGTGGAGAAACTGGATAGGTGATGTTTTGGGTCGAATTGGCTGACTGGCCAATTAGACAGGCTTCTGTCGTGAACGATCTAACATTCTATGTTGGGATTATGTTGCAGCTGAACAACACCGACACTGGATTATTCACGATTTACACAGGAGTTGATGATATCAGGAAAGTCCAAGGAATCGACACGTGGAATGGTGGTAAAAAGGTGCGGTTTGGGGAATTGGAGTGGAGATCAGCAGATGCAAGAATTTGGGGCAGGGGAGAGGGCAGGGTAGAGGGAGGGGGGCAGAGGATGGGGCTGGGGGCAGGGGATGGGGGAGGGGGTTAGGGTAAGGGAGGGAGGGGGGGGGAGGGTCAGGAGCCCAGAGCCAACAGAGGCAAGCATTGAACAAGAACGTATTTGAAAGATGCATGTTTTACATTGTTGAAAGGTGAGTTGCCGTAATTGCAGTGGTTATATTGCAGGTCAACTACTGGCACTCTGCCCAATGCAACATGATAAACGGCACCTCGGGGGAAATGTGGCCTCCATTTTTGACTCCGTCAGACGCGCTGGAATTTTACAGCCCAGATGCCTGTAGGTATGAACGAGAATTAATTCACCAAATACAATGTGTTTCACAGCAATCATTTTGTAGAGATGTGTTATGGAGTTTAAACAACCACGAGGTGCCGGTTAGTGCAAGGCTTTGGTAACGTCACCACATGCCAACACTGGCACTGAGCAGATCCAACACCAATTCATGGGAGAAGATCTCATGGCTGACTAATTAGTGCAGGCAGATGTCGCAGCCTGAGAATAAGCCAGTCAAAGGTCATTTGCGTTTAAAATAGCGAACAGGGATGCCAGGTAGCGGGAGAGTGGGGTGTAACAGCGAGAGAGAGGAAGCAGATACGAGTGGGAGACGGGGAGAGACTGGTCCGGCAGAGAGATGGTAATAGGTGTGGGAGAGAGAAGGGGGTTTGTGTTTAGTTTCACATTCTGCAGAGAGTGCCGGGGATTTGCTCGTTGGTTGCAGGTTGCAGAGGCGGGATGTTTCGGGTTGAGACCCTTCTACAGAGATGCTAGTATGTTGCCTGTCCCGCTGAGTTACTGCAGCATTTTGTGTGTATCCCCGTTGATGACTGGTGCTCGGCTTTCGCGCTGAGGGGGTTAAATGCCAGCCACTGGATAAGGTGAGAGGTGCTGCTGACGGTCCCTGGCCTGTCAGGGAACGGGTTCCTCATGAGTTGGAGCAGAGTTGAGCTGGAGTTAGCGCTTCCCCTCCACGCTGGCTGTAAGCCTGGGGCCATCACCGCTCCGGGCCGGTGTCCCGTCACCCCGGACATCTCTCGCCGCCCCTGGACTGGAATGGGACACTCGGGAGGGGACGGGGGTGAGATCACCCGTTCACACTTGTTCCAAATTATCTAACTCCAGTGGCAGTTCAACAACACTTGTAGCGTCGGAGACCCAGGTTCGATCCTGACTACGGATAAAACAGAGGCAGCAGCTCAGCTGTTTATCGCCAATGACCTATAACTGGGGCATGCCCAGTTGGAATACCGAACTCGCTTATTGTTTGGCAAATGAGGATGCAAAGCGAGATTCCAGAGTGGTTACGAGACTCTCTGAGAGGGGAAGTGAGCAGCCAGAGGTCGTGGCCAGGTCGGTACCAATGACACAAGAAGAGAGAGTAGTAATGAGAGGCCAGGGAGTTTGGCAGTAGCATCTTCATGATTGTGATCTCAGGATTAGTTCCCATGCCACATGCTAGGGCAACACGAAATAAAAAGATATATTGCAGTTGAACATGTGGCCCTGGAGCAGGAAGGAGGGCTTCAGATACGTGATTCATGGTTACACGGGCACTTGTGAACTAAAACCCCCAAAGAGATTTGCTAGTGTGTTGTGAGGATTTAAATTAGAGGGGTGGGAGTTTAGGATGGTAACTAACTTAACCTAACTTAACCTAAACTTTACTGAACCAGAGCCGTAGGTCAATTGGAGGACGGGCTGACGGAAAGATAGAGTTTCTAACCACAAGTCATGTGCCCAGTGAGAAGGAGGGGCGGAAGTGAGTTTATTTCAATGCAAGGAGTGTTATGGTGAAAGCGGATGAGCTTGGAGCTTGGGACGGGGATGTTGTGACCATTGTGGCCATGGGAAGAAAGCAGGAACAAGGTACTGATTCTGGACCATCAGCCATGACCACATGATCACACTTGAAGGGCCAAATGGCCTACTCCTGCACCTATTTTCTATGTTTCTGTGGAATGCAAGAGGGACATGACTGACTACTCAATGTTCCAGCGCTGTGATATTTCAGCTGTTGTAGGGAGGGGGGGGGGGGGGGGGGGGGTAGAAGAGTTGCTTTATTAATCAGAATGTCACAGCAACACTGAGATACAGCTCAAAAATAAAAATGGTACAATCACCGATGGGATTATACTATGGGCCCCATAGCCAGCAGGAGAGGAACAGAAATGTAGACTGATTAGGGAATGATGTCAAAGCAACAGTGTGGTCATACTGGATGACTTTAATTTGCCCAATATTGAGGGAGGGGTGAGGAGGGAAGAGGCAGTGGTGCTTTTATCAGAAGAGGCTCCTTTGAAGTTTTCAAGAAGGTTTTTGGTTCTTGAAGCCTCGCCAGCAGCTGTTTGTTTTTTCATTCTTTTTGTTATTTTTAGTCTGTCTAAAAGTTTGTTTTTGGAGGTCTTTTAGTCTTTTTTATATGGGGGGGGGGGGGGGGACCGTCTTCTCAGTCACTACCTGGCCGAGGATGCGTCTTTTCTCCGAGCCGCATCTTCGCCCCCTCCTCGCGGCCTTTCCTGCCGGAGACCGTCCAGAGCTTCAGCAGCGGTGCAGCACTGAGTTACCATTGCGGAGCGAGCGATGCCTTACCGGGGATCGCCGTGTGGAGTTCCGGAGTGTTGTGCCAGCTGTTTAACGCCGTGGAGCTGTGGTCTGCAGAGCTTCCAGCCGCGGGCGGCGGGCGCTGACTTTAACATCGCGGAGTCCTGGGACCCCTTGTCGGGGGTCACCAGCATTGAATCTCCGCCCAGCTCGGCCTGTGGACTTCGGGAGTTGCGGTCTCCGGTAGGGAGTGGCCGATTCGGAAACTCCAAGCCGCTGAGAGTGTTCTCCGTTCCGACGCCAGAACTCCGATCACCCGGCGAGAGGGCCTGAAGGCCCCGACCACGGGTGAACAAAGAGGAAGATGGCGGAACTTTATTGCCTTCCCTCACAGTGGGAAACGTTGATTCAGCTGTGTGGGGGTGTTCATGCTAAATTATTTTTATTCGTATGACTGTATGGTAATTTAAATCCCACTGTACCAATTGGTGCATATGATAATAAATGTCTCTTGAACTCTTGGTTTTTTGGCCTCATGTTTCAACCAGTCACTGGATGGACATTGGTCCCATTGTTGGACTTCCTCAACGCTGATCATTTCCATCGTCCTAGTTGTGTGTCGCCCATTGAACCCACCGGGCAGTTCCCCCTTCCCCTTCACCATTGATCTTACACAAGTTGACTTTGCCATTGGAACAGGTCGGTGAAGTTAGTTTACCAGCAGTCAGGCCGGACCTACGGATTACCGTCCTTCCGCTACGTTGCTCCGAAGACGATGTTTGCAAACGGGACGGTGTACCCTCCCAACCAGGGCTTCTGTCCGTGCCGACAGTCGGGGGTTCTAAACGTCAGCACCTGCAGACATAGTGAGTACAAATCCTCTCCTCCATCAGCACCAAATACCCGCGGCATTTTAACCTGTTCTGTTGGCTATTCATTCACCAAACAAACAATCCCAGCACCTTTCATCTACACACAGATAGCCTTGTTGTTCTTTAAAGGGCTTTATTCTCAGCCTCGTTACTCTTTGCCCATAATCCTCTTGTAGTATGACGTTATATTCACCTTTAGCTCCTCTGTGGAAGCCATCTCATGTATCCTTTCCTGATCTCACCTTTAAGTGTACTCCTACACCTATATACCAGCTGTCCATGCCTCCTTGTAGTTGACCAGAGCCTCAATATCTTTCATCATCCAGGGGCCTTACCACGGCAGCCTTGATCTTCTTTCCATGAGGAACGTGCTGGTCCTGAGGGAACGGGAGAGAGGAGGCAATGTGGATGTTGAGGCCAGAGATAAAACCCACCACCCTGGAAGGATGCTGGTTTAGAGGAGCACTACACAGCTATTGTGCCATAATGTGTTCCAGCATGCTCTCACAAAGATCGAGTCTCACTAAATCTCTTCCTACACGGCCACAAACATGTTTGTTCTGTAACTGTGGCGTTGCTTTACGTTTGTGGTCTTTTATTTAGATTCACAAGTCTTCATCTCGCATCCTCACTTCTACAACGGTGACCCTACGCTGTGGGAGGCTGTGGACGGATTACACCCCAGTGAGAAAGACCACTCACTCTTCATTGACATCCACCCCGTAAGTAACGACCATGCACTCTTCATTGACATCCTCCCTGTAAGTAACGACCACAAACTCTTCATTGACATCCTCCCTGTAAGTAAGATTTTCATTCAGGTTGGCTGAGATAAAGAGCAAAATCTAAACCTCAGCTTCACGACTTTTGATGCACCAAGAATGGTGTCTGATCCTGGTCTCACTGGAGCGGGCACTTGGTCTCACACTGGAGCGGGCACTTGGTCTCACACTGGAGCGGGCACTTGGTCTCACACTGGAGCGGGCACTTGGTCTCACACTGGAGAGGGCACTTGGTCTCACACTGGAGAGAGCACTTGGTCTCACACTGGAGAGGGCACTTGGTCTCACACTGGAGCAGGCACTTGGTCTCACACTGGAGCGGTTAACAGCTTTTGACTACCTCTATCCATGATATGAAAGGTGCTGGTCAGTATACAACACCTGGTGGATACCTGGGCCTCAACCACCTGGGCCTCAAGTGGTTCCTGGGAAATTGAAGTGCAGGAGGGAGGATGTTATGTCACAACTTCACAAACGTGGGTGAGACCAGACCTGGACTAAACCACATCCCCAAGGCCACACTTTCTCCCAGACAGAGCACTGTGTGCAGTTCTAGTCACCGATATACAAAAAGGTGCCATTAAGTTGGAAAGTTAGAAGAGATTCACCAGGATGTTACCTGAGCCTGCAGGATTCCTCTTCGGAGTGTAGGAAGCTGAGGGGTGACATTACTGAGGTGTACAAGATCACAAGGGGCATGGTGGACTGCTTGGTCAGTTTTTTTCTCGGGGTAGAGGATTCTAAAACTAGAGGACATAGATTTAAGGTGAGAGGGGAAAGAGCTAATGGACACTTTTTCATCGTAGGGTGGTAATTGTGTGGAATGGGCTGCCAGAGGAGGTGGTGATGCGGGCTGATTGTACTCGAGTATGGTATGACCTGATTTAATTGTGTAGCAGGCAAACAAAAGCTTTCCACAGTACCTCGGTACACGTGACACTAAACCCATACCAAGAAGATCAGGCATTCTGGCTGAATTGATGGTCAGATTTCAGGTTGTATCTGTCCGTGTGACCAGTTAGCACTCGGTTTCCGAACGTTTTAGTCTAATGGATTTTTTATCTTTCAGTTGACGGGAGTCCCTCTGAATGTCTCCATCAAGTTACAACTAAATCTGTTTCTAAAATCTGCCAAAGGAATAAAGTAAGTGTTTATTTTGTCACTTTATTCCCACCTGTCAATGTGAGACATCATCATGATCCCAGACTGAACCAACGTTAACCCCAAAGCCTCATGACCTTGAGTAACCCTGAACCACTGTCCAAAGGTCACCCTGAGGTGTACCTGTACAAGTGACATTGGGTTAGATCTCTCATCTTCATCCTTTGCCCATTAGTTTTGGAATCGTCTACCCTGGGAAAAGACTGAGCGTTCACTTCATCCAATTCCCTCATGATCTTGTACACCTCAATAAGGTCACCCCACAGTTTCCCCAACTCCAAAGACAAAACTCCCAGTCTATCCAACCTCTCCCTGTAGCTCAAGCCATCAGGTCCCAGTGACATCGTGTCTGGGTGACCAGAACTGTACACGGTGCTCAAAGTGTGGCCTCATCAATCACCTGTACAGCTGCAGCATGACGGTTCAACTCTGTATCTTCCCGTAGAGATAGAAACATAGAAAAAAGATGTACGAGTAGGCCATACGGCCCTTCGGGCCAGCACCACCATTCAATATAATCATGGCTGATCATCCAGAATCAGTACCCCGTTCTTGCTTTCTCCCCATATCCATTGATTCCGTTAGCCCTAAGAGCTAAATCTGACTCTTTCTTGAAAATATCCAGTGAATTGGCCTCCACTGCCTTCTGTGGCAGAGAATTTCATCGATTCACAACTCTGTGAAAAGGTCTTTCCTCATCTCAGTCCTAAATAGCCTACCCCTTATTCTTAAACTGTGACCCCTGGTTCTGGACTCCCCCTACAAGGGGAATATTTTTCCTGCATCTAGCCCGTCCAATCCTTTAAGAAATGTATATGTTTCCATAAGATCCCCTCTCATTCAAGTCAAGTCAAGTCAAGTTTATTTGTCACATACACATACGAGATGTGCAGTGAAATGAAAGTGGCAATGCTCGCGGACTTTTGTGCAAAAGACAAACAACAAAACAACCAAATTCTACTAAATTCCAGTGAATGCAAGCTTAGTCGATCCATTCTTTCATCATATGTCAGTCCCGCCATCCCAAGAATTAACCTGGTGAACCTACACTGCACTCCCTCAATAGTAAGAATGTCCTTCCTCAAATTAGGGGACCAAAACTGCACTCAATACTCCAAGTGTCTGATGTTTGTAAATTTATGAGGGGCATAAATAGGATAGATTGTTAGATTTTTCCCCATGGTCGATGTGCTTACAACTAAAGGGCAGAGGTTTAAAGTTGGAGGGGAGAATGAGGAAGTGTTTGACCCCACACAGGGAGTGGTTGGAGCTGCCAGACCAGGTAGTAAATAAAGGGCTTAGGGGCCGAATGTGATCATCTTCACCCAGTGTCTGTGGGACGTCTCCAAGGGACTTGAGCGGAGAATCTCAAGATAGGGTTCGCTGCCCGTTGCAGCCATGAACTAAACTCTGGCCTTTCCTTGAGCAGCTTGCTGGGGAAGATGAGGACCATGCTGTTGCCTCTCATGTGGTTCGATGAAGTAAGTCCCACCCGTATTTACAATCAAGGTCTACATGGCTAATGACACACTGGGGTAAAGCAGCAGCCAAAAGAACCAGCCCCCCCCCGCTCCCCCTCCCACTCCTGTCTCCCCTCCCCTGTGATGACCGGGCCAGTGTCCGCAGTGACCATGATGACCTGATCAGCTGCCTTCACGTGTCCTGCATGGGGCCTCCACATTGCCCCTTTATCCACAGCACCTGCTCCACTCTGTGTCACTCCACGCCACTCAGCCTCACTACCCTACACCCCACTCATCCTCACTACCTCCTGCTGCTCTTGGCCACTTTTGAGTAGGCTCGATGGGCCGAATGGCCTCATTCTGCTCCATCTAATGGCCATTGCCTCGCTATACTGAGGTCAATCGGTAATTCAGGCCCACAGTTGCATCACCAGGCCTTCAATTGCCTCCAGAGCACAGTTCTATGTTGCAGCCTGCCCACCTCACCAGTAGAGCCGTTCCTGGTCCCAGTGCTCCCTGTCCCACTCCCCACCCTATAATGCACTCAGCTTGACAGCTGAGCCTCTGGCCAGGAGTGCCGCGCGGCACCGTGATTTGCCGAGTGCCGGTTAGACCGTGACTTCTCTAAAGGAAGTCGGTGTCCCAGCCAAGTAAATGTAACGTAACTACTCATACAATGAGTAATGTTTCATCTACATCACCATGCAATGTGCCAGCCGATATTGCCAACTCGATTATTCCTTTGTTGCTGATGGAACTTTCTGCACTTGATCAGAGTGGGAATATCTCCGGTCCGATCCTGGACAACTTCTACATGTTCATGGCGCTGATCCCGCTCTTGCTGGAGATCCTGCAGTACCTGCTCCTGGCGATCGGTGCTTTACTGCTGACTGTGGCTGCCATCCTTGCATTCATCTCCATGCAACAGGTAGGAATAATGTGTGATGTTGAACTTCTGGCATGAAGATAACTAATCTCAAGAAATCTTGCATTTAATGTTTAATGTAGAAACTAAATATTGAAAAACAAATGGGGAAGGCCAAGATGGCAAACCTGACAAAACCTGTGTGGGAAATGTTAGCAATATTTAACTGAGGCAAAAAGGTTGGTGCTTAGAAACCACGAGGCCTTGTTGAAGAGAAGCTGACCGGATGTAAACTGTGGACAAGGATGTTTCACTATCATCCGTGTGGACACAGGCCAGACAAGCATGAGGGGTCAGCCCAGTGATCTAGGACATACCGCAGCCCAGGAACAGGCCCTTCGTCCCACAATGTCCGTGTTGGACGATGTCCAGCTGAGCTAAATCTCCTCTGCCTGCACGTGATCCATATCCCTCCATTCCCTGCACATCTAAAAGCCTCTTAAACACCACTATCGTATCTGCCTCCACCACCACCCCTGGCAGTCCTTTGTCCAGGGTACGGGGTAGGGAATTCATTGACCTCGGCAGTGAGCACAGGGAGTTATATTTACAGCTTGCATCAGGAGGGAATGGCAAGTTCATGCATTAACTGACAACTGAGAGCAGGGTTCAGAGGTGGGCGAGGGCAAGGTTCAGGGGTCGGTGAGGGCAGGGTTCAGGGGTGGGTGAGGGCAAGGTTCAGTGAGGGCAGGGTTCAGGGGTCGGTGAGCAATGGTGAAGGAGGCCTGGGTTTAGCCAAGATCTGAGCACCATCGAAGCAGCAAAATGCCCGTGTTCAGTGATGTAACACGACACTGCCTCCTTCTTTGCAGAAGAGATCCAAGCGTGCACCCCAAGAGCCCACGTGTGAAGGCTATGGATTCTGGAAAGGAGAGAGGCTGAGGGAGCTGCCAGTGGGCCCAGACCTGGTTCTAGGTGGGTGCAATGTGAAGGAGTGACTCACACAAAGCCCTGGAGTGACCAGTGGCAGGGGCTGGCATAGCTGGCAGGGAGGAAGGGGATGGGGCGGCTGTAGGGTGGGTCCCGAGTGCACCATTACACCAGTGTTCACACGCACTGTACACCATTACACCAGTGTTCACACACTGTACACCAGTGTTCACACGCACTGTACACCATTACACCAGTGTTCACACGCACTGTACACCAGTGTTCACACGCACTGTACACCATTACACCAGTGTTCACACGCACTGTGCACCAGTGTTCACACACTGTACACCATTACACTAATATTCAACACACACGGTGCACAATTACAACCCTGAGACACTGTCTGTCACCTTTTGATTTTCAATCACCATCAGTGTTACCAGTAATTTTCTTTTATTTTATCTTTAAAGCTGCCAGTAAGGAATGAGGACAGTTCTGGAAGTCAGCTCCCCGATGTGCGTTCGTGATTGAAGATGAGCTGGTTGTGGAAGCTGAACGAGTGCTTGTGACCTGTTTCTGTGATTCTCACACCTTGTGTAAAGCATATTGTCTGCTGTCGGTGTCAATCTTTTCTGCTGCCTTCCAAGTCGAGATCTGCAATACGTTGCAGGCAGCTCTTGCTCTCCACAATGGTCCCCAACACCTACCCCACCCCCCCGGTCCCTTCCCCCACCCCCTCCCCCTCCCCCCTTCACCCCCACACCCGCCAGTCCCTTCCTCCTCGCCTCCACCCTCTACAGTCCCCTCACCCCCCACCCCCCCATCCCTTCCCCCCACCACCCATCCCCCCCCCTCCCCATCAACTGTTTTTTGCCAATTTCATTTGCCCAGTTATATGAGATTCATATAGTTCTTATTTCATTAACTTTCCTACAAACATGTTTACATTTGGACTGCCTGCTGTGTGCTGGACTCGATGACATGGGGGAGAGAGGCAGAAATCTCCCTTCACGTCACCCTCAAAGCTGGAGGCTCAGAGAGCGCGGGGTCAAAGTACATGGTCCCCGACTACAGATGTAATCTGGAGCAAGAAAAGGAGAGGTACTGGGGGAAGTCAGCGTCTGTGGAGGGAATTGATTGGTGGCCCTGCAATCTCTCCTCTCTCCATTTCACTTCACTCTTTATATTTTCTTTAAAGAACTTTTCCTCTTCTTTCTGATGCTCTCTTGCTGCCCCCCCTCCCCCCTCCCCCCCTTGTGCTTTCCACGATTCAGAGTTGGGGAATCATGATTTGCAGTAGGCAAGCCTTTTCCTCAGCTGAGGTGAGGGTGTGTAACACAGTGGCTGCAGGCGCACCCATTCACAACAGACGTGGTGACTATGGCAGTAATGCCCGACTGCCAATGATCACCAGAGTACTTGAGTACTGTGACTTGAGTACTCGAGTACTGTGGCTCTTGAGACTGTGGCTGGGTAGTTGCAGGTCTCAGTTACTGAGGGACCGTGTTCGGTTTAAAAACATCCCACCCACCCTTAGCTGCACACGTTTGTGTGGATTTGGGGAAGAGGAACTATGTGTCACGGGTGGATGACCAGTATTTGCAAAACTGCACATTGTAGGACAACTTTGTGTGGTCAGGACTATGTCAGGGTGTGTGTGGCTGTGCCAAGTGTGTTAAAGTCAACATTGCTACACCATGCAATGCACTGGTGATGTGCAGTGACTGACACTGACCAGTGGAAGAACATCGACTGGATTTGTTTCTCCCTGGCAGATCCACTCAGACTGAATTGGGTAAATGCCTCTGGTTCCTGGAAGTCTGGGCTCTCAGTCGGAAGGACAACAAGCCAGCAGCTCAACGTTTACAATTACTTTTGTTTTTAATTGCAGCCAAACCCCTTTGTGTGCCTCAGTTATTCAACCCAACATTTAACTTGCCTGTTAGGTACCACTTTCCCCTCCCTGAATAGGGTGATTTCACCAAAGGTCAAATGAGCGTAGATCCCCCCTCACGTGACCGAAAATTTTAACTGGAGGACATATGTCAGATCGGTACATGTAAGTGAATGGGGAAACACGCACTTTCCCACCCGTTAAAAACATGGAAAACGGCCGATTTTTGAGCTGAAATTTTCTGTGCTAGTCGGGGTGACCGTGAAGCACAGCGACCTAAATTTTCAGGCAAAAAAAAAGATAGAAAGTAAGGTAATTACAAGAGGGAACTGAAGGTAGAAAGCAGCGGAAGTGAACAGCCGACATTTGCCGGGAGATTTTAAGATCCAAAATATCGGAATTAACACGTTTGCACGCTGAATTTCCCAAAAGTAAAAGTTATTAATGCCTGCAGTTTTGCATGAAATGCAGCGAGCAAACGCGATAATTCCCGCTATTTTTGATCTTTAAATCTCCACGGCAAATGTTTGCGGTTCACTTCCGCTGTTATCCACCTCAGTGCCCTCTTGTAATTACCTTACTTTCTATCGTTTTTTTTGCCTGAAAATTTAAGTCGCTGTGCTTCATGGTCACCCCGACTAGCACAGAAAATTTCAGCTCAAAAATCGGCCGGTTTCCATGTTTTTAACGGGTGGGAAAGTGCGTGTTTCCCCATTCACTTACATGTACCAAACTGAGAGATGTCCTCCAGTTAAAATTTTCGGTCACGTGAGGGGGGATCTACGCTCATTTGACCTTTGGTGAAATCACCCTATAGTAACAATTACATTTTTACATTTTCTGATTGACATTCCCCCCCCCCCCCCCCACGAGGCAGGAACCACCTTCACTGACATTTTATGCCTTATTTCTCGACTCATTACTGATTAAAAGTTTAAAAAAATCAAAAGACTTTGAATTTAAAACGACCAGCTTCAACTGATGACGTCACAATGGCTCGGCTAGCAGTGATCAGCTTCACTGAAGATTTCATCCTATATGAGGACCACGCCTCCCGGCAGTATGGTATTTAAGACATAAACGCTAACCTTTTCTTTTAAGAAATCCCTTTCTAGGATAAATAATGATGGACATACTGCTGTTGTTCGCCTACCTTGGGACATTGATAGCCATCGGGTCTGCGAAAAACAGAGTATGCCGATGTAATCTATCACCTATGTGAAGGAGAAACACTGCAATGTAATGGCGAGAGCAAGGAAGGAGAATCATAATTATGGAGTATTGGCATGTTACCAAGCTCCCTTGTAAATTTGATTATGCATGTCAAAAGGAGGGAGTAAAAGTCCCTGTGCCTATTTAGGGATTACAAGTAACATTAGCAGATTTGCAGATGATACAAAGCTAGGTGGCAAAGTGCATTGTGAGGAGGATGCTATGAGAATGCAGGGGAGCTTGGATAGGTTTCCGACTCCTCCTGCTGCTCCTTATTATCCTCCGCCTGCGGTGCCCCCCGCCCGTAACGTGCCCCCCGCCCGTAACGTGCCTGTATCACCTCCAGTTCTCCGTTCTCCGGTCCGCTCTCCTCCTGCCCGTCTCTCTCTCTCTCCGCCTGCTGCCCATTCCCCCCCTTCCCTCTCTCCTGGTTCTCCCGTTCCTGCCGGATCCCCTTGCATGTGGGGTCCCCGCCACCCTTCTCTTTCTCCCCTGCTCCTGTTTCCGGTCTGCCCTCTCTGCTTTCGGGTGGGGAGGGTGAGGGTGCTGTGCGCACTCGCTCGGGTCGGATCGTCAGACATCCGGATCGCTACGGAGACTTTGCCTAGTTTTGCAGGTCCTGTATAATCAACCTGCTGTATAATCAACCTGCTTATAACTTTGTTTAAATTGTATGGGAAAGGATGTAGATGGTTTATGCATGCAACCTATAATGTAGTTATCTCATCACCATTAACACGCCCCCTCACATCAGTATAACTATGATCTCCTCCCTTCCCCTCCTCCCATTTTGGTCCTGGTACGCCTGAAGGCTGGGTGCAGCCAGTACTGGGACATGTGTGCCATGTGCTATATTAAAGACTCTAGTAAAGGTTATAGTGTGTCAGACTAGACTCCTTTACAGCGGTAAACCCAGGGGGGGGCTAGAGGGGACACGTCCCCTCCATGTTTTGAGAGGAGGGGGAAATCCCCCCCCAAGTTTTTGTAATCCGGATTTTAAACCCCGGTGAAATCGCCGCTTTCTGCGACAGTGGAGGTGGAACTGCTGATCAAGGGCGCCGATTGGATGAGAGAGACGTCGGTCAGCAGGCAATGGGGGCGGGACATGATTCAGCGCGAATGATTGGAGGAGGGAGACGTGGCACAGACCTGCGCTTCATCAGCAACCAGGATCGATCCCGGCCGGGTCTCCGGCGCTGTCCCGTCCCCTCCCGAGTGACCCCCCCCCCACGGGTGGCCAGAGAGGTCGGGAATCAGACGGGCCAGCGTAGAGAAACAGCGCGAAACCCAGCTCAACTCTGCCTGTCCCGCCAGGTGAGCCTACAGCCTTCCTGGACTTGCGGGAAATATGGCCAGCCCGGTGAGACAGGCAGAGTTGAGCTGCATTTAGCGCTGGATTGAGCCTCCGAAGCCTCGTGTGTGTGAGTGTGTGCATGCACGCGTGGCCGCCAAAAAAATGTGTTTCCCCCCCCCCCCCCCCCCCCCCCGGTCCCCTCTATGTTTTGATGGCGAGTTCCGATCTTGGTTCGGTGAATGGGCAGATGCATGGCAGATACAGTATAATGTAGATAAATGTGAGGTTATTCACTTGGGTGGCAAGAACAGGAAGGCAGATTATTATCTGAATGGTGTCAGATTAGGAAAAGGGGAGGTGCAATGAGACCAGGGTGTGATTGTACATCAGTCACTGAAAGTAAGCATGCAGGTACAGCAGGCAGTAAAGAAAGCTAGTAGCATGTTGGCCTTACTTGTGGGAGGCTTTGAGTTTAGGAGCAATGAGGTCCTTCTGCAGTTTTACTGGGCCCTAGTGAGACCACACCTGGAATATTGTGTGCAGTTTTGGAGAGCTGGACGTATACTATGGAGTTTGGAAGGATGAGAGGGAATCTTATTAAAACGTATATGATTGTTAATGGCTTGGACACGCTAGAAGCAGGTACGGGGTACTGTTTGTGGATGATTAACCATGATAACATTGAATGACGGTGCAAATAAGAGAACAGTTGGATAACATGAAGGAAGCGACTGGGGTAATTGGGGCTTCGGAAGCTGGTCAGACTGGCTAATGAACATGGCTATGTACAGAGCAATTGCAATTATTGTATTTTCGTAGGATTAGCAATTGTAAAATGTGTATTGGGATGCAGACAGCACTGGAAGGCATAGGTACTCCGAGAATGTTATTGGTAAGACAGGATGAAGTGTGTGATGAAGAAAGACTAAGTACGTTGATAGGGTACAGGAAGAGTTTGAATAACTGGGAAGGATAGAAATAGTTAGGAACATGTGGAGTTATCATGGAATGATAAAAGGGAGGAATGAGAATATGTAGAATTGGGGATACTTTAGGACTAAGCTTTAAGTATTCCGAGTTAAGTTTTAATTTCTTTAATTTTACATCATTTAGCTAAGTTTAATTATCCTTGCTGTGACATTGTTTCCTGGAAAACAAGAACTCCAGCAGATTTGTCAGTCAAGATCTTCCCTTCACAAAACTGCTGACTTTGGCCTACAATCCTCTGACATTTTCATCACATCCAACAGGATCGCACTACTGGCCACATCTTCCCATCTCCACCCCTTCCTGTTTCTGCAGAGACCGTTCCCTCTGCAACTCCCTGGTCAACTCGTCCCTTCCCACCCACACCACCCGTCCCCGGGTACTTTCCCCTGCAACCGCAATGCAACACCTGTCCCCCCCCTCCCCCCTCCGGACTCTATCCAAGGACCCCAACAGTCTTTCCAGGTGAGGCAGAGGTTCACTTGCATCTCCTCCAACCTCACCTACTGTATCCGCTGTTGCAGTTGTGGACTCCTGTACATGGGCGAGACCAAGCACAGACTCGGCCATCAACTGTCCCAGAGTGGTACATCCTTCCTGACACCACCAGGTGTGCACCAACCTTGTCACGTTTTAAGTCACAGCTGACAACTTGGACATGGATCATCTCACCAAACTTGCCCACAAACTTGCTCTACACCTCCCGCTGCCTTAGCAGGGCAAAGAAGATCATCAAAGACAGCTCCCATCCTGCGTTTGGACTGTTCGACCTGCTGCCCTCTGGAAGGCGCTATAGGTGCATCAAATCCAGGACAAACAGACTCAGGAATAGTTGCTTTCCGAGAATTATATCTACTATAAATTCAAATCCACACATGCACTGACTACACCGCCCAACACGGACTTCCATCTGTATATATGTATGTAGCGCCGCAGAATTTGTGCACCTATTCCCCCCCCCCATCTCCCTTCTGTTTTTTGTTTTTTCTGTTTCTTGTGTTTTGTGCTAAATTGTATGTATGCACTGAGTACGAGCAGCTTTCAGTTTCACTGTACATGTATAGTGACAATAAATGGCATATCTATCAAAAATCTAAACAACCCTTTTGCAACCAGTGCCCATGCGAGCGTAACCTGGATGTGATGAGTGATGAGTGATGAGTGAGTGATACTGTAGCTAGAGGTTGTCAGCGTCCACTATACGTCCAGTCCACGTCCAGGTCCAGGTGCAGAGACTAGGCCAGCAGTTGGCGGCTGCGCAGTGAACCCCGCGCTCAGCCCCGCCTTCACCCACCTGCTCTCCCGGGGTCAGGGGGCGGGGCTTGTGCAACAACGGCCGCCAGGGGTCCCGGCGGCGCGCGGTTGCCATGGTGCGCGCGCTCGGCGGGTAAACAGCGGCGGGAGCGAGCGGGCAGCGGGAGCGGGAGTGCGCAACGCAGCGGAGCCGGGAGCCGGGAGCGCGGGGCCGGGCGGCGGCAGCGGCAGCAGGTGGGTGGCCGGAGCCGCAACGCAGCGGAGCCGGGAGCCGGGAGCGCGGGGCCGGGCGGCGGCAGCGGCAGCAGGTGGGTGACCGGAGCGGGAGCCGGGAGCGCGGGGCCGGGCTGGGCTGGGCTGTGGCGGCGGTGCAGTGTCGTGTCCGGGGGTCGGCGCCGCATTGCGGTGGAGGCGGTGCCGGGGCCCCTCATCCTCATCCTCATCCTCATCCCGCACCATTGTCTGTCACCATCCCGGTGTTTGGTGGTCAGTGCCCGGGCCCCGGCCTCACCGAACCGCTGCCGCCGCTGCCGCTGCTCTGACTCAGGGTTTTGCTGCTTCGAAAATTGCCCAAAAGAACATCTTTGATTGCGTCCGAGAAACGTTCATTTTATTTTCTGATATTATTCTGAATTTCAGCTTGGGTCTGATATTGCTGGCGAACTCCACATAAAGGATGGTGGGATGTTGATTGTTTTCCTCAGTCGAGATTCAGCTCCAGTAATTTTCCTATCTGGGTGTGTTTTTGTGCACCATGTTATGCGTGCAGCAGCTCAGTCCCATCCTTGGTTTCAGCCAAAGATCATAGAGCTCTATTTGACTGGCTTCAGTCCCCCAGAGCGACGGTGTTGCTGTTTATTAGAGCACCACTGAGACTCCAAGGGTTAAATCATAAGGAAGTGTTGCACAAACCAGCGATCTTAGAATTTGGAAGGTCAAGGGGTGAATTAATTGATGTCATTACTGGTGGTTGGAGAGTTTGGGACTGGGAGATGGTCTGAGAGCCGGCCGTTTGTGTTGTATTAAAAATTTGGAAAGCTCCTCCACAAATGTCAGCTGATGTCCCCCCCCCCCCCCCAGATGGGGGGGGGGGGGGGGCAGATGCTGGAAGTACGATGACAAGCCATTAACTGGACATTGTCTGTCACTGGACGCTGTTCTGCACCTCCGGCACTCTCTGATTCTGTGAATGGAATTGCAGATCAAGTATTATCTCACTGTGAAGAACCTGCTGGATGGACACCTTCCTACATTCTTCCCTTGTTCTTGCCCTTTGGTAGCTGTTGGTAGTGAAATGTCACAGACTTTTAGACAGGTACATGGATGTAGGGAATGGAGGGATATGGATTATGTGCAGGCAGAGGAGATTAGTTTAACTTGGCATCATGTCCATCGTGACCCTGGTTTGTTCCTGTGTTGTATTGTTCTGTGTTCTATATTGAGAGAAGTTGCATTCTAGTTATCTCTATACTCCCTAAAACGTGTGGGCTTGTAAATAAGGATGCTCTACTTGAGTTTATTTAGCACTGCTGGGTGAGCCCTAACTTGCACAAGTCTTCTTTATCCATCACTAGTGTGCAAACTGCCTCTGCGTCACTATGCATCTTTGAAAAAAAGGTAAATATTTCAAATTGACTCTTGCTCTTCATTAAAACCAAACACTGTTATATTCTCTGTGGTAACTTATAATTTCTGATTCTGGGCTCTTGGACATTCCTGATGTTAATTGTTTAACAACAAAAAAAAGCCTGTAAAAGAAATATGGATCAGAAAAGTGTAGAGGCCTTTGGGCCAAGTGCAGGCAAATGGGACTAGCTCAGTATGCCAACTTGGATTGGTTAGGTCAAAGTGCATGCTTCTGTGCTCTGTAGTTCCATGACTATCAACGACCATGACGTCAATTGATTGGGTAGTGATCATTGGAATCCTCCAAATACTTGCCTCTGTATGTCTTGTGCCAGTGATGCTGCTGCAAGCAATGTTTTCACTGTGCCTGTACTTCACATACTTGTATACGGTGCACTTGTTATATGATAATAAACTCAACTTGAATAAACTTGACTTTCTCGGCCCATTGAGGATGTTGGGGATGGAGGAGTATGGATTATGTATGGCCTGAGAAGAGTTGGTCTTGGTATAATATTCAGGACAGACTGTTGGCCAACGGGCCTGTTCCTGCACTTTAATGTTCTATGTTCTTTCAAAAGCACCATTTTGATTTTAGTTACTTGGCATGGTTATTCTGGTTTGTGGTTAAATCTTTGTCAGATTATGTAAATATTAATGTGATCTGTTTCATGTGATATGGAGGAAATCGCCCTGTAATGTTGATGACTTAAGAATCTGTTAACTCTTCACAGTCCTAGCCATCAGTTGTCAGCAGCATGTTCAAATATAAACCTTTCACTGTTTCTCGTTTCCTGTGATAATAACAAACCAATACCAAATATAAATGTAGCTGAAAGTCAGGGTGATGTGTGAGCCCAGATTACCCGGCCAGTAGTGAGCTAATCACACAGTTCCTGTGTGGGGCAAGTGGATGAAACATTTGCACCTGGGTGGTGGGATGGGTAGTTTATTACGTTCTTATGGATTACTTGATCCATTCAGTCCCTGGGGCATGAAGAACTGAATCAGACGATATCTGAGGATAAAGCTCACACACACAGAGTCATTGATATCTGGACTGAGCTGTATTGGCAGAGGTGGTGGTGGCAGGAGCACAAACAATATTTAGGAGGGAAAAAAAGTGCTAGAGGAACTCAACAGACCAGACAGCATCTGTGGAGGGAATGGGCGGATGCTGTTTTGGGTGGGGACACTTTTACAGACTGGTCTGAAGAGGGTCCTGAACCAAAATGTCATCTAGACATTTCTCTTCAGTGTCTAAATACTTGTGTCTACATTTAAGAGGCATCTGGACAGATATTTAAATGAGCAGCACACAGAGTGATAAAGAATTCATGCAGGCAAGTGGAATTAGCTTGGATAGGTATGATGGTTAGCACAGGCGCAGTGGGCTGAAGGGCCTGTTTTGTGCAGCATCACCTAAATCAGCAGCACTTTCTCACCTCTGCCATGCAGATGCCGCACTTGCTGTGTGTAGTTTGAATCTCATTGCTGATGTAATAACTTTTTATAGGAGTGTGAATTGTGGCTGTCTTGTTTCACAGCTGCAGCCTTCTCTTAAACATAGGCTGAAACTTTGTACAGACATTGTAAAATGCTGCAGTAATCACACAGTGACCATCTCGAGCTGACCGCCCATTAATGTTATCACCTTGTGGCTGCTAGGTTATGTTCCTTCCTCCCTCCATCCTTCAGCCAAGCTTCATTTTCCCCTGTGTAGATGCTGGTTTACCGAAGAAAGGCACAAAATGCTGGAGTAACTCAGTGGCTCAGACAGAATCTATGGAGAAAAAGAATAGGTGACATTTTGGGTCGAGACCCTTGTCTCAGTATGAAGAAGGGTCTTGACCTGAAATGTCACCCATTCCTTCTCTCCAGAGATACCGCCTGACCCGCTGAGTACTCCAGCATTTTGTGTCTGCCTCCTCCTCCCCTTACTGTTGTGGGGGCATTTAACCTGTATCATTCCTTTGATGGTTTGATAATCATTCCCACAGATGTGGGTGCATTTATCGTGCATCATTTGCAATGACAATTTTGGATTTTTTGATCAGCCATATTTGGGATATCCAATTAAAATAAGACCAAGCAGTCAGGTCTGCAGAGAGAAGGGAGTTCATGTTTGGATCAGTGATCTTTCATCAGCATCTGCGGTAGTTTGGTTTCGGGGATCTAATTAAAGTATGTTTCTGTTCCTTGTCAGTTAAAGAGCTCGGAGCCAGTGTGACGCAGCAGTGCTCCAGCTGTCAGTGTGGAGTTTGGCTGGGGCACCACCCTGTGTGGGTAGTTGAATAAGTCAGGCTGTTTACTTGGTAATGAAAGTGAAATGCTATAGCAAGTCCAACAAAATAATAGTTGTACAGAGTTTGTTGTAATAGTTGTACAGGAGGAGAGTAGTTTCAATAGTGTCAAACACGTGATCCTCGGCATATTTTGTAGATGTGCGTGAGGGTGTGAGCGTGTGTGATGGTGTGAGCGTATGATGGTGAGTAAGAGCGTGTGTGTGTGTGTGCGCATGTGTAAGGGCCTGTGTGTGAGTGATGGTGTGTGTGAGGGTGTGAGCATATATGAGCATGTGTGATGGTGTGTGTGAGAGTGTGTGTGTGTGATCTTGTGTGTGTGTGTGTGAGCGTGGACATGTGTTGTGGAATGGCAGTGGGATTGAGGTTAGTACGAGAGAGAGAGTGTTTCCAGATCTTGCAGGAAGCAGATTTGTGTGTTGGTGTGACCCTTCTCTCCTAATGGCTGCAGTCCTATTCATTATTTATCATGCTAATAGACGCTGCCGGGTTGTGTTGCTGCAAAACCGACTGCTGATGAAATCATTGCCGTCATCTGTCTCGAGGTCAGGCTGATGCTACACGCTGTGTGTGTCAGTCTCAACAAGCGGAGAATCGTGTGGGTGATCTGGTCTTGTCGATAGGAGGTGATCTGGTCTTGTCGATAGGACATTGCCCGCTCTCCTGGTGCAGTTGGTTCTGCAGCTGCACTGCCCACCGCCCACTGCCCATCGGTACACTGCCCACATCACCCACTCCCCACACCACCCACTGCCTGCCCACTGCCAACACACTGTCCCCACTGTTTCCACTGCCCGCACCGCCCACTGCCCACACCGCCCACTGCCCATACCTCCCACTGCCCACACCTCCCACTGCCCACACCTTCCACTGCCCACATCGCCCACCACCAAAAATTCACCTTTTGCTGGAAGTCATAGTCATATAGTTATATAGCATGGAAACAGCCCATTCCACCCAGCTTTCCCACTGACCATGTCTCATCTACACTAGTCTAATCTGCCTGTGTTTGGCCAATATCCCTCTAAACCTATGCATGTACCTGTCCAATTTTCCATTGTTGCGATCGTCCCTGTCTCAGCTACCTCCTCTGGCAGCTCGTTCCATGCACCCACCGCCCAGGTTGGCTGGATGGCAGACAGCAAAGATTGGCAATAAAGGGGGCTTTTACTGGTTGGATGCCAGTGACTAGTGGAGTTCCGCAGGGGTCGGTGCTGGGGCCGCTACTCTTCACATTGTATATTAATGATTTGGACGAGGGGATTGAAGGCTTTGTGGCCAAGTTTACGGATACGAAAATAGGTGGTAGAGCAGGTAGTGTAGAGAAAGCAGGGGACTCTGCAGAAGGACTTGGACATTTTGGGAGAGTGGGTAGAGAAGTGGTAGATGGAATTTAGTGTAGTAAAATATAATAAAGTGAGGTCATGCATTTTGGTAGTAGGAATAAAGGCATAGACCTTTTTCTAAATGGGGTGAGAATCCAGAAATTGTATTTGTGAGTGCTGGTGCAGGATTTCCAAAAAGTTAATCTGCAATTCAAATCGGTAGTAAAAAAAGCAAACTAAATCCTAGCACTTATTTCAAGAGGGCTTGTATACAAAAACAGGGATGTAATGCTGAGAAGGGTTTTGGCCCGAAATGTTGCCTATTTCCTTTGCTCCATAGATGCTGCTGCACCCACTGAGTTTCTCCAGCTTTTTTGTGTACCTTCGATTTTCCAGCATCTGCAGTTCCTTCTTGAACATGTAATGCTGAGGCTCTATAAGGTGCTGGTCAGGCTACATTTGCAATATTGTGAGCAATTTTGGGCACCATATCTGAGGAAGGATGTGCCGGCTCTGGAGAGGGTCCAGAGAAGGTTTACAAGAATTATCCCAGGAATGAGTAGGTTAACCTATGATGAGCATTTGTCAGCACTGGGCCTGTACGCGCTGGACTTTAGAAGAATGAGGGGGGTCCTCATTGAAACGTACAGAATAGGGAAAGGCTTGGATGTGGAGAGGATGTTTCCACTAGTGGGAGAGTCTAGGACTAGAGGTCACAGCCTCAGAATTAAAGGATGTTTTTTTAGGAAGGAGATGAGGAGAAATTTCTTTAGTCGGAGGGTGGTGAATCTGTGGAATTCTTTGCCACAGAAGGCTGTGGAGGTCAAGTCAGTAGGTATATTTAAGGCAGAGATGGATAGATTCGTGTTTCGTATAGGTGTCAGAGGTTTTGGGGATAAGGCAGGAAAATGGGGTTTGGAGGGAAAGGTAGATTGATTGAATGGCGGAGTAGACTTGATGGGCAGAATGGCCCAGGTCTACTCCTATCACTATGACCTTACACAAACTCCGTACAGACATCACCCGTAGTCGGGATGAAACCTGGGTCTCTGGTTCAGTAAGGCAGCAACTCTACTGCCGCGCCCTAACCCTAGGTTATTGATGACTTGCTTTTGGTTAGGGGAAGAGGGCAGACAGGTGTGGAAGAGCAAAGGAAGGAGACAGCACTGGGAAGCCATAGGAATGTTGCTGGAGAAGAGAGTAGTTGGAGGCTGTTGATAGTGAATAACAAAAGGTGTCGAGTGTTTGATTGCCATTTCACCACATGTGAATTGCGTGATCCTGGGACGTCCATCTACAGACTGACTAGTGAGTTGGTGATCACCGAGTCACCTGCTCTGGTGTGGATGTTCACTAGTCCACCAGCTGCCATGGTCAATGGTCAACAGGACTCCAGCACCAGTCGTGGCTCTCCCCTCTCTCGTCACCTTCCAGACGATTATTCCATGGTCCGCTGGCTCCAGCTCCAGCTGGCCACACCAAATTTTGCTTTTTCTATCTCCTGCCTCATGGCAGCTTAGTGTACTTTCACTTTCCTGGTTATAATATTATGTTTTTGTTTCTACTGATCTGCCTGAGCTGCCGAGTATTTGCAGCAACTCCCACCTCTATTTCAGACTTCCAGCATCTGCAGATCTGTGAACCCCGGAATAGAAATCCCACTAGCCCACGTTACCCAAACCCTGAACTCCACTGACCCTGGCCCCCACTGACTCTGACTGTCCCATCCTGACCCCCACCTGAACCCTGACCCACTGACCCCTCTGACTCTGACTCCCCACCCTCACACCCCTGACTCTGACTGCCCCATACCATCTCACCCTGACCCATCTGACTCTGACTTCCACTGATCCCTACCACCCTCTCTGACCCTCCCCCACCCTGAGCCTCACTCAAACCCTGAATCCCCTTGACCCTGACCCCCATCTTTTATCTCCACAATCTTCCCATCTACTGATAATTTTAGAAAGATTCCCTCCCATTGCAAAGACTGATGGAAAGACCATGGACTCTGCCTCCATGAGTGTTCACCATTGAAACACGTGGAGAAGCAGTTGGATTCCTCAGACTTTGTCCTCCCCTCCCGTTGGACGAGACTGTTCCCCTGAGCTGTGGGCTTCATTCTCCCCCTGTATCCAGCGGTTGTGGATGTGCCGCCTAGCTCTGTGCCCACTGCCATCATGTCAGCAGTCACGGCTAAAGCCAGGGGTTATGGCACTCCCTGTGGGGTCATGGTGAGGTCATGGTGAGGTTACCGCCGTGAGGTCAGGGTGCTGTGACATCACCATTACCTTGCGTGATGTCACCGGATCTGTCTCATTTCAGCCCCATTCCACAAATGTCTGACATGTAATATTTTCATCTATAAATGAACAGCGTTTGTGAAAAGTACCAAACGCGGAAGCTTTGTGGTTACTGTTGGCCAGTGAGATTTTCTGGAAACATGTATATTAATGGAAGTTGTAGTGAGGTGACCTTGGGTTAAGCATTTCACGTGTGACCCTACCTTGATCCAACACCAAGAACCACAAGGCAGGAACCTGAAGGTAATTCTCTCTCATTCCACTCCGCCCAGCTGTGCAAGTGTGTGTCTTGTTGGGTGAAGCCTGGACCCATTGGAACTCTGTCTATGGCCACACCGAGAGCCAGTGTTCCCACACTCCTGAATCAGTGTCCAACATATGGGTTAGAGATGTTCAGATGTTGTGGACATAACTTTCAGGGGCAATCATATTGTAGACAGGCTGTTATGTTTATGTTTAGGTTTATTATTGTCACATGTACTGAGGAACAGTGAAAAGCATGTTTGCATGCTATTCAATCAGATCAGATGTTCTATACATAAATACAATCAAATCAAACTCGTAGAATAGGTAGAGCAAAGGGGAAGATACAGAGTGCAGAATATAGTTCTCAGCGTTGCAGCGCACCAGTTCCATAGACAAAGTCCAATGTCCTCAATGGGGCAGAGGTGACTCGGACAGTACCCTAGCCTTGGAAGGACCATTCAGAAGCCGGATAACTGAGGGGGAGAAGTTATTTCTGAGTCGGGTGGTGCGCGCTTTCAAGCTTTTGAACCTTCTGCCAGACGGGAATAGGGAGCAGAAGGAATGACCCGGATAAGACAAGTCTTTGATTACGTTGGTTGCTTTTCTGAGGCACCGTGAAGTGTAGATGGAATCAATGGTGAGGAGTCTGGTCTGTGTGATGGGCAGGGCTACATCCACAACTCTCTGCGATATCTTGCGGTCTTGTGCAGAGCTGTCCCCAAACAAAGCTGTGATGCAACCCGACAGTAGGCTTTCTTGGTGCATATGTAGTTGTTGGTCAGTGGACAATGCTGCAGGAAGTAGAGGCACTGGTGCCTACTTGGTTGTGGCACCAATGTGGTTAGTCCATGACAGATCATTGATATTATTAACCCCAAGGAACTTGAAGCTCTCAACCAGATCCACTGCCGCACCATTGATGCTGATTGCAGCATTTACTCCACCAAGCTTCCTGAAGTCAATAACTAGCTCCTATGTCTTGCTGACATTGAGGGAGAGGTTATTGTCCTGACAGTACATCACTCAGTTCTCTACCTCCTTCCTGTACTACATCTTGTCATTGTTCACCATAGCGGTATAGTCTGCAAACCTGTAGATGGAGATGAAGCCAAATTTGGCCGTACGGTTGTTAGTGTACAGGGAGTAGGGAACTGAGACTGCATCCTTGCAGGAAATTGGTGTTGAAATATCGTGGAGGAGACGTTGTCACCTATCCTCATTGATTGAGGTCTGTGAGTTACAAAGTCAAGGACCAGTGGCAGAGGAGGGAGCTGATTCCAAGGTTCATGAGTTTGGATGGGATTATGATGTTTAAGGCAGAGGCTGGTTGAGAGGTTGGAGTTAATGTTCTCGAAGCACTTCATGATGGTGGATGTCACTAGACAGTAATCATTAAGGCATTCTACTGGGATGACGGGTATTTTTGAAGCAGGTGGGGGCCTCAGCATGGTGTAATGAGAGGTTAAAGATGTCTGAATAACTGCCTGCTGAGGATGATGCCAGGGACTCCAGTTGCTTTCCACGGATTCGCTCTCACAAAAGCCAATCATATGTCTGCCTCAGTAACTGTAGGTACTGGTGTACCCAAGACGGGGGGGGGGGGGGGGGGGGGGGGGCATTCCACCACTGACCTTCTGTTCTAAGTGGGTGTAGAAAGTATTGAGCTCATTGTTGCCAGCGATATTGCACGCCTCCGTTTACAGCCCATTATGCAAGCTCTGCCACAATCTACGGGTATCCGTGTCACTGCCTCAAGACTCTAGTCCATAAGCTCTTTAAAATAGAAAGCATTGTAATCTGTGCCTGACGACAAGCTATACATTTAAATTTATTCTTGAACAATTAAATGAAAACTCAAGGGCTTTGTCTGTCATTAAAACAACATCCAAATTGGCCTTGCCATTCCGCCTGGACAACTTTAGCTTTAAATAGCTGATGCTACAGTATTTCTCAATCGAGCCATTTACACTGTACAAATACATGATAAGGGAATAACGTTTGGTGCAAGGTCAAGCTGGCAAAGTCCGATTTCTGGAAATAGTTTGCAAATAATCCAAGATGGGAAGGTGCATATGGGATTTGTGTCGGGAACTGAGCACCTCGGACACGAGAACTTTGGGGGAAAGTAGTAAATTAAGGGAAGGCAAATGACAATGTTACTAGGCAGGAGGCGTGGAGAGTTGATTAGGCATAGCTGTTATTGGCTAAGTCCAAATTTGGCAGTTGTTTAAAGACCAGCTACACAGAAAAAACACAGGTTCCAGTGAGGAAGAAAGACCAGCACAGTTTGGGAGCTTTGTATGATGAGAGATGTTGTAAATTTAGTTAAAAGTGAAATGGTAGCATGGGTTTAGTAAGCTGAAATCAGACGGGGTCCTTAAAGAAAATAACAAAACCAAGAGAGAAACTGGCAATGTCTTTTGAAAGGTAGTTTCAAGTCCATGTAGACAACGTTACAATGCTGCCCAATGTGCTCGTCATCCCTTCAGAAAGTTCCAAGACAGGTCTCTCACAAATAAGGCCATTTGGACTTAATTCAAAGATAGACACACAAAAGCTAGAGTAACTCCAGCAGGACAGGCAGCATCTCTGGGGAGAAGGAATGGGTGACGTTTCGGGCCGAGACTTTTAATGACTTCCTTTCCATATCTAAATAAATCCCATCCCTCAGAATTTATTTGAATGATTTCCTTACCTCTGATGTGAGACTCACTGGCCTGTAGTTACTTGTCTTGTCTCTATCCTGTAATCATCTGGCACCTCACGATTCAAGATCTCCGTCAGGGTTAGGCTCAGGGGAACTATCACCACATCTAACACTTCCTCCAACTCAATGCAAATGTGCCTTTTTACAATACTGCACACAAAGGGGGGCAAATTTCAAATTCCTTCAAAAAAGTTGACAAGCACTTTATTGGGTTCATGACTAACATAGTATCAACATAAAATATAAGAAAAGATGACATATTGATGGCAAGTTTCCGAAAATGGCATCAGAATACACATATACATTTTGTGCAATGGTTGTTGCACGGTGTCCACCAATGACCTGGTTGGCACAGGAAGTGCACGCATTTCTTATTCCTTTCTATGTTTATGAATACCACATGGAACAATAACATTGTAAACACTGTTTCCACTTCATTCACCTGATCATGTAGTGGAATACTGCATCCATCTGAGTGGACACCGCAACGCGCGTTACACATCGTACACACAAACATACGTTGCGTTGCGGTGGACACTCAAACGTTACATTATTTGTGAAAACCAAACATTTTCACCAACGTGATCTAAATGGTACATTACCTTATGGATTTGAGCTATCGATGGCCGATGATTCGTCACATCGTTTGATTTGGGCCAATTTTTTAGTAAGTAACGGTCGTTGCGGGGCTTCCCGAAGTTGACACGAAGGAATGAAGTTAGCGACTTGGTCCGTACGAAAGGTAAACAAGAGGTAAACAAATTGAATATTGGCTCAGTTTTAGTTTTGATGATCAATTGATGTCCAACATTTTTTTTTAATTGATTTTAAAAAGTCAGAAAATATATCGTGAACGGTTGTTGTGATTTTGACACCATGATGTTTTTGATATATTAAATTGGAAAGTAAGAAAAACGAATTAACTCACCCAAAAATCGCTACTACCATAGAATACCTCGTAGACAAAAATGCTGGAGAAACTCAGCAGGTGAGACAGCATCTATGGAGCAAAGGAAATAGGCGACGTTTCGGGTCAAGACCTATTCCTTCGCTCCATAAATGCTGCCTCACCCGCTGAGTTTCTCCAGCATTTTTGTCGACCTACGATTTTCCAGCATCTGCAGTTCCTTCTTAAACATAGGATACCTCGTTGTGTTTGGAGACTCTGCAATTTAACTTACAAACGTCCCGACCCCAATAACGGTCGTTGTGACAATGGACGCCAATTATCTTGAGGGATCTTTACTGTACTGTATTATCTTTATGTTACTGTATTTTTCTCCTGGTATTGATGAAGATATTTCCCTAGATCATTATCAAAACATATATGTATGAGTGGCCACATGAAGTTTATTTATGAATTAAATATTCATGACTAAATGTGACAGAGTTTTTAATGTCACATTTTTGGTGTCCAAATTGGTGGTAAAACGATGAAAATTTGTCCGTCATGAAAAAAGTTTTTGACTTTGGGTCTTGAAGTTATCTAATTTATATCTGATATACAAGGTTTCACATGAGGGGTAGAGTTTTGTTAGAACAGTGTATTGGTGTAAACACCTGAATATTAATCTTCCTACATGCCTAATCCAGTGAACAGAGATGAGAAGTATTCATTTGGAACTCCTGGCTCCACACAGTTTGACCTCTGACTCCCTAAGGATGCTGCTTTCTCTCCCTCACTGAATATCCTTCAGCATGTATTACAGATCATATACATTGGAATACCTCCTGACTGAGATTGCCAGGACTCATTTCAGGACCCATTTTTTGCCCTCCTACCTTTTCTCTCCTATATCTCCCATATTTCCTATATTCTTCAAGGACTTCCCCTACACACACTATTCCTCCTGACCAATTGCCTGTACCTGTTCTGTGCATCCTTGTTTTTCTTTCAGTCCTCAATATCCCAGGATTCTATAATCGTACCAAAACAGCCTGGCTGAACACGTGCCCTGTCCACACACGGATATGCTGTTTACCACACCACTGCTCCCAATCCACTTGCCAGATCCTGTCGTGGGTTATGGAAATCAGCTTCCCCAATTTGGGACTTTAACTTGCAGATGATCCTAGTCTCTCTCTATAACTGCAAATTTATGATGCCTATCCCCAAAATGGTCCCCCACTGACTTTTCCACACCAGCCTGGCTTTAGTCATCAACGTTAAATGCAGCTCATCAGCCCTTCTTGTGCAGAATTGTTTACGTATTGGCTCAAAAACGTCACCTGGATACACCATACACATTACCCCCATTCCATATCCAGGCTACTTGCAATAAGGCAATCCCAGTCACTTGGGAGGTTAAACTAACATCTGTCACCATGTTTCTCTTACACAATCCAACTCTCCATCACTTCATTGGCATTTAGGTCTAGCTTTACCAACAATACACAGTTTCCAACTGAACAGCTGGGATTTGACACAATTACTCACTGTGTAGTGATCACAAGACCTCTGTAATCTGCAGTGCTGTGGTCATTCTTGCTGTTGAGCAGAGAACACATGAATCTTTTGCACAAGACTAATTGTGATCTGAACACCTGATGACCTTGTACTTATCCCTAACTTGTGCCGAGAGATCTATCAATGTTTGAAAAGTGTTGTTTTTCCACTGATCTTGGGAGTTCTAGAGTCAGCGGCATTGTTGTGTAGAATCGCTAAGCTCAGTGCATGCTGGGGACGCACATTGTTGTGATTTGCTTTCACTGTAGGTGCCTGAATTACACGATGGCCATGTCCAACCTGGAGATGCAGCTGCACAGTGCACAGAAGAACCTGCTCTTCCTGCAACAGGAACACGCCAACACGCTGAGGGGCCTGCACTCCGAGATACGCAAACTGCAGCAGCATTGCTCCGGTAACTCCCACACCCTCTCCCACTCCCACTCCTACTCCCTCACCCCGCACCCTCACTCCCACACCCTCACCCCCGCACCCCCACACTCCCGCACCCGCACTCTCACTCCCGCACCCTCACTCCACACCCTCACTCCCACCCCCCCTCCCCCCCCCTCCCTCACCCCCACCCTCACCCCCGCTTCCGCACCCTCACTCCCACACCCTCACCCCACACCCCCACTCCCACCCCCTCATCCCACCCCCGCACCCTCACTCCCACCCACACCCTCATGCCCACACCCTCACTCCCCGTCCCACACCATCAATCCCCACTTCCAGTCCCACACCCTCAGTCCCAGTCCCACACCCTCACTCCCACAGCCCACAACACTCGTTCAAAGCAAACCTCTGCAATGGAAAGTTGACCCACTCGTTACTAGACCATTGCATTGAAGCATTGAGGTTTATGGTTCATTATTTGTGGTTCACTTTCATTTCAAATATGCTGTGTCTGGACTTCATCCCACCAAATTAATCTTCTCTTATCCAACCTGATTCTGCCTGTAGCTTGTATGCCTGTAGCCTTTGCAATGCAGGAGTTAGTTCCCTTTGCCTCACCCATTAAGTATGTGGCCAGCTCTCTGCCACAATGCTGTGTAAGCCAAACCAAGGCCCATTCCATTCACAGATGAAGTTTGAAGCTAATATGTGTAAATGTGCACAAACATCAATCCCTTTCTGAGACAGTCGACTAGAAATTAAATTTATATTTAAATCGTTAATAAGATTATGAGTGAATTGTCCATAGGGATATTATTTTGGAGTGGTTTTTGATCTGATAGTTTGGGTCTGATTAGATTAGGAGAGTGGGCAGTGGTGTGTTTTACTGTCTGAACCATTAAAAAAATTGAATCAGTTTCTGAAATGTCCTTTTATTTTTGTTTCCAGACCTGGCCTTTGAACTGACCATGATGTCACCACAATCAGAGCAGACAGGTAAGAACAACATGGATCCTGCCTCTCCAGCTGGCATTAACTTTGAAAGTAAACTTAGGGTTTTACACCTAAACAAAGGAAGCTATGAGGAGACAAAATGTTGAAACAAAGAACTGAAGGTGCTGGTTATGTATACAGCTGAGTTATTCCAGCACTTTGTGTCCTTCGCAGAGAGTTGGCTCTGGTTATTTACGATATGTGTCATTCTTAATTGTTACTGTATGTCGTGTTGTTACTTGCGAGTGAAGCACCAAGGCAAATTCCTTGTATGTGTATATACTTGACCAATAAATGTATTCATTCATTCATGTTATTCCTTTATAGACCAACCACATCCACTTCCTTTATTTTCCTGACCTTTCTAAATGACAGGCACCTTAGAATAGTGTTACTCAGTTTTGGTCATCTGTCCACAATAGCATAATGATTCTGATCTTCCAGTCTACCTCATTGCGACCATTGCGTTTCATTTATAATCTGCACCTATTCTTTATATGTAGCACTTTGTTGTGAACTCCATTTGCTTTTGCACGACATCTAATCAAGTATATGATTTAGATAGCATGCAAAATAAAGTTTTTGACTGTATTTCAGTATCTGTGTCTATAATAGACCAAACTAGCAACTATACGACTTGTTTATGATAGTGCATTTCTCAAGACCCTGTTTTCTGTGCTCCAGTCATCTTCAATGTCACGTGTCCAGTGAAAACCTAAAAATCTCACACACAGTCCCAGCAATCTCTTTCCTTGCCTCACCCACTCCTTTAATCCTGTACCTTCCCCTAATCTATGGAGGCCTGCATTAGACTTTCACCTTTCCTTCACTGAATTCTCCAGCTTCAGACTGTTTCCTTTGTGAATATGTATATATGCAGATTGTTCTTGTCCCATGTTTCCTGCTGATTCCATTGCCCTTAATATGCTTGTAGAACACTTGCAGATTTGCCTCAATCCTGTCTGCCAGTGATTTCTTGTGACACCTCTTTTCCTTTTAAAGTGCCTCCCTCCATCTTCTCATCTCTGGATGAATCTTCCCCATAGTTCATCGGTCCCTACACCTGCCACATGCTCCCTTTCCCTCTTTATCCAACCCTTGCTATCCCTCCACATCCAGGGTTCTGGACGAGGCTTTTACTTACAGGGTTGGCCCGAACTCTCTCTTTCTCCTTTAAATGCTTCCCATTCAGCAAATGTAGACTTGCCAAGTCAAGGTCTGCGCTGCCACATCATCCCCTGTTAATGACATTCGCCTTCCTACCTGCTGTAAGAGTAATTACTGGCCCATGAATATCTTCAGCACTTCATTTTAATTTGCATGTAAATTAATTTCCCTCACTTTCTTCTGCATTCTCATTATCATGGGTCCATCTTTCTACATTATATCACTTCACCAGTAAGAATAATGTTTGTGGTTTCTTTGAAGGGAACGGTGACTCAAGAAGTGAGGAATTGAGGGAAAAATATGAAGAGCTGGAATCCCAGCTAAAAGCTAAAGAAGATGAAAATAATGAATTGATGAAGGATTTGGAGAAGAAGAATGCAGTAATCATGGTGCTGGAGAACACGATGAAGGAGCGAGAGAAGAAGTACCTGGAGGAGCTGAAGATGAAAAGTCACAAGCTGAGCATGTTGTCCAGTGACCTGGAACAGAGGGCCAGCACCATTGCCTACCTCACCTCCCAGCTACATGCCACCAAGAAGAAGCTGATGGCATCGGGCAGTGGGGCTACAGACACCTCGTCCACTGCGAGCTCTGCCTCCAGCAATTATAAGCCATCACCGCCCAGAGACAAGATGCCAGAAACCCCACGCCGTAGAATGAAGAAGAGTCTTTCTTCTCCTTTGAACAGCGAGTTTGCAGAGGTCTACAGACTTGGGACTGATGGACGAAAGCTAGTTCTGCGATCTGAGCCAATGGATGCCATGCCAGACCCAACACCCTTCCTCCAGGGGAGGGGAGAGTGCGACGTACACTTGATGAAGGAGAAGCCTTTACCTATTCCACCCATTCCTTCAGAGCGAGGCTGTGTGGAACAGTCGAGCCCTGGCAGAGACAAGCCGCACAAGTCTCACCACATATCCCACCGAATGGCCAAGGCACAGGCTGAGGCTGCAGTGGAAATGCTGGCAGTGGACCAGGTCAATGATGGCAAGGTGGTTAGGAAGCACTCGGGCACAGACAGAACTGTGTAAAGGACTGCTTTACTTGGCTTGTTGCTTTTATAGCTGTGCACAAAATATAGACAAAAACTTCACGCAGCATTTTTTTTAAATTTTGTTTTTAATGAGAGGAAATACAAATGCCAAACTAACAGTTTATGGGAAAGCAAACCCATCACGTCTCCTGAATTTCTTTTTGTGTCGTAGTTAATTGTTGGCCCAATGTATAACCTGCTGCTTGCTTCTACCAGTAATCTAATTGCACTAGTGGTTTGAGAAAAACACAACCACACTTGCTGTTGCACTAAGCAGCTGTAATCACTGAAAGAGAAGGTACCTTTGGTATAAACACTACTATCGCACACCATTTGCAGCTATAAACAAAACTGTTATTCTTTCCAATAATATTAATGGTGGAAGGCCCTGGTTAGATGAAGGTCTGTGACATTGCGTGTTGTGCATCTGTTGACAAAGCCCAGCTAGCAGCATGTGAAACATCCATCGCCTGTCTATGTACACTGGAACAGCTGCAGAATTCAGGTCATTGCATTTATACAAAGTTTGATTTTGTAATCCAATTAAATGATTATTGATGATCTGATTATTTGGTTTCTGAAAGTCATTCCTTGAGATCAGACATTGGGCAGGGAGGGACAGGGTGGGGTAAATGTGCTGGTCTGGACCATACGGGTCTGGCACCTACTCTTTACATCAATGTTTACGATGTTGACCTAACTTAATTGTGAAAGGACTGAGTACAAACCATGTAGATAGCGCTTACTTTGAAAGCTCCTTAACCTGAAGTGTTTCCACAGATGCTGCCTGTCCTGCTGTTTATCAGATTTCATTCAACCCATCACCTCTGATCCTCCATTGAAACATAGAAATTAGATGCAGGAGTAGGCCATTCGGCCCTTCGAGCCTGCACCGCCATTCAATATGATCATGGCTGATCATCCAACTCAGTATCCCGTACCTGCTTTCTCTCCGTACCCTCTGATCCCCTTAGCCAAAAGGGCCACATCTAACTCCCTCTTAAATATAGCCAATGAACTGGCCTCCTCAACTACCCTCTGTGGCAGAGAGTTCCAGAGATTCACCACTCTCTGTGTGAAAAAAGTTTTTCTCATCTCGGTTTTAAAGGATTTCCCCCTTATCCTTAAGCTGTGATCCCTTGTCCTGGACTTCCCCAACATCGGGAACAATCTTCCTGCATCTAGCCTGTCCAACCCCTTAAGAATTTTTTAAGTTTCTATAAGATCCCCTCTCAATCCCCTAAATTCTAGAGAGTATAAACCAAGTCTATCCAGTCTTTCTTCATAAGACAGGCCTGACATCCCAGGAATCAGTCTGGTGAACCTTCTCTGCACTCCCTCTATGGCAATAATGTCCTTCCTCAGATTTGGAGACCAAAACTGTACGCAATACTCCAGGTGTGGTCTCACCAAGACCCTGTACAACTGCAGTAGAACCTCCCTGCTCCTATACTCAAATCCTTTTGCTATGAAAGCAAACATACCATTCGCTGTCTTCACTGCCTGCTGCACCTGCATGCCTACTTTCAATGACTGGTGTACCATGACACCCAGGTCTCGCTGCATCTCCCCTTTTCCTAATCGGCCACCATTTAGATAATAGTCTGCTTTCCTGTTTTTGCCACCAAAATGGATAACCTCACATTTATCCACATTATACCATCCGACAGCTGAGATATGATGAAGGTTGCTCAACAGCCAGCTTAGTGGATAATTCTTGGCAGCAAACCAGGAAGGGTGAAGCTATTGTTTTTGTGAAAATAATTTATAAAATTATTCTAAAGAAGGATATTAGGCACACATTTGGTTAAGGTAGCAGAATACAAACTTTATTTTTGGAAAAAATAAATCAGAGTTCTATCGTTGCTCTGGTTTTAGCCCTGAGAGTAGGTTAACATTTGTAAATCCAAATTCTCAGAACAACGTTCTTGCTCAATTACGGGAAATAAAGAATTTCTTGCATTAAAAAACAGCGTAGGCTTTCTCAGGGATAGGGCAAGGACTAGAGAGGCTTGGGTTTTGTTTTACACCAGCAGATTCCTCAATGCTTACCATTTGTTGATCAAGTTATTACTACTTATTGCTTAGTGAATTGCTTTACTAAATAATTTAATTTGAACACCAAATGCCTCTCCCACTGTGAGAAATACACGGGATCCTTTGCTGTGTGGATCCTGGAGATGCGGATGAATCAGTCTGCGTTCAGGGCGAGGCAGACACCCTGCAGCACCCAGTGTGAGATGTGTCTAGTGGTGAACAGATCGGCTTCGAACACCAGTCCAACACCCATGGCATTCCGTCGCAGAGACGTGGTGTACACTGGGGTTCGTAGTGTATTCTGCAAGGAATGCAAAGTGTTCAAAACCACCCCGCAACGGAGCTTTTCATTTCAGTAACACAAAGTTGGAAAACAATGTCAAGCAACAATGAGGTTATAACGTTAATCAGAAGATGCTGTGGAATTGGGTGAAAAACTGGAGGTCAGGTCCCCATGCAAGGTCCTGCATGGCCCGTGAGGAGATTCAGCAGCAAAGGTAGTTATCTCTATGCAGCAGGAGGATGCTTGGGTGGACAGAGGCAGACTGGAGCAATTTTGATTCTTGCAGCATTGGGCCCACAACTGCAGTAGGCCGAACCTGTGGGAGTCGCATGGAAGGATTCAGCAGTTCTGTCACTGATGATGTGAGAGGGAGATTTGCTGGAGTAATTTGTTTTGGAAAAGAAAATGAGAGAGTGGAAGGCAGCCCTGAGAAAGACCCCAATTAATGGTGTGGTCCTCAATGCCAGTTTAGTGGTGTATTTGGACTTTCAAAAAGTCTTTGACATGGCCCAACACCAGAGATTAGTGTGCAAAATTACAGCACCTGGTATTGGGGGTAGGGTATTGACATGGATAGAGAATTGGTTGGCAGACAGGAAGCAAAGAGTAGGAATAAACGGGTCCTTTTCAGAATGGCAGGCAGTGACTGGGACCGCAGCTATTTATAATATATATTAACGATTTAGACGAGGGAATTAAATGTGACATCTCTAAGTTTGCAGATGACACAAAGCTGGGTGGCAAGTGTGATCTGCTAGGAGGCTGCAGAGTGACTTGGAAAGGTTGGGTGAGTGGGCAGAAGCATGTCAGATGCAGTATAATCTGGATAAATGTGAGGTTTATCCACTTTGGTGGCAAGAACAGGAAGGCAAAATTATTATCTGAATAGTGTCTGATTAGAAAAAGGGGAGGTGCAACGTGACCTGGGTGTCCTTGTACATCAGTCACTGAAAGTAAACATGCATATACAGCTGGCAGTGAAGAAAGCTAATGGCATGTTGGCCTTCGTTGTGAGAAGATTTGAGTCTAGGACCAAAGAGGTCCCACTGCAGTTGTACAGGGCCCTGGTGAGACCTGGAGTATAGTGTGCAATTTTGATCTCCTAATTTGAGGGACATTATTGCTATTGAGTGAGTTTACATTGATTCCGTTAGCCCTAAGAGCTAAATCTAACTCTCTTGAAAATGTCCTGTGAATTGGCCTCCACTGCCCTCTGTGACAGAAAATTCCACACATGAAAAGGTTTTCCCTCATCTCAGTCCTAAATGGCCGACCCCTTATTCTTTAACTGTGACCCCTGGTTCTGGACTCCCCCAACATCGTGAATTTTTTTCCTGCAATCTAGCTTATCCAATCCTTTAAGAATTGTATATGTTTCTATAAGATCCCCTCTCGTCTTTCTAAATTCCAGTGAATACAAGCCCAGTCGACCTATTCTTTCACCATATCAGTCCCACCATTCTGGAAATTAACCTGGTGAACCTACACTGCATTCGCACAGAGGGCTGTGGAGGCCAATTCACAGGACATTTTAAAGAGAGTTAGATTTAGCTCTTAGGGCTAACGGAATCAATATATATGGGGAAAAGGTAGGAATGGGGTACTGATTTTAGATGATCATATTGAATGTCGATGCTAGCTGGAAGGGCCTAATTGCCTACTCCTGCACCTATGTTTCTATGAACAATGCTTAAGGTGCAGAGCTTGCAGCTTTACATTCAAGAGTTTAAAGTGGAAATTTGTTGAAAAGAGGGTTGTGGGGAGAAGGCAGGAATGGGGTACTGATTGTGATCAGCCATGATCATATTGAATGGCAGTGCTAGCTCGAGGGGCCGAATGGCCTACTCCTGCACCTATTGTCTATTAATACTGACAAACAAATCGGGTAGGAAATAAAACATTCCGGGATACTTAACGTGAATGGGGTAGGGAACATAAGGAAAGTTGGAGGGGATATGGGGCAGCATGGAAGAGTTGGGCCGAAGGGCCTGTATCTGTGCTGTTTGAGACTCAGAGGTGGGGTAGACCTAATGCTCAAGGTCTGATGGGCGGCAGAGAGAAAACCAGCATGCAGAATATTTAGCACTTCTCCAGTGAACTGACCAACATCTACAGATGCACTGAAGAAAGCATCCTGTCAGGTTGGTATGGCAACTGCTCTGCCCAAGACCACAAGCAGGAGGGGAAAGGAGGTGGTGCAGATGTGAGTAGGAAGGTTCGGTAGGTGGGCCAACCTGTTGGATGAAGTTCTGCAGGAAAAGTGGAGTTCTCCAAAATACACACCTCAGAAATCATTCACTACATTTTGGAAACTCCCAGTAATCGGGGATCTAATTAGAAATGAGTGGGCTGTGTGTGGTCTATATTCCCTTCTACCCACTCTGCTTGGACTGACCTGGAGCTTCAGGCGATGGCCTTCAATGGGGATGACCTTGAGAACGGGCAGTTCAATCACCAGCTCCTTTGGCTGACTCCGGATCAGACAGCCTTCTTCAATATCCCAGGCAGCCCCTTCCAGGTATAATCCACAAATGAAACAGCCTACAAAACAAAGTGCTGGAGTAACTCAGCACGTCCGATAGCATCCCTGGACAAATGGATAGGTTGGAACCCTTCTAAAGGTCAACAAACATTAATGCTCAAGTACATTCACAGAAGGACCAAGGTCTATCAAGGAAAAAGCTTGTAGGGGCTGGAACCCGAGGATTGTCCTTGGCCATGTCACTGGGCTCATTGGGAGAATTTGCAGTTTACATGAAATCCACACCAGACCCAATGCGTGGACGAGCAAAGGCCATGACCAAGTGGGGCCCGTGTAGTAACTCACCGTTCCCTGGGCGCTCCATGACATCATCTGCATCGGGATACTTGGTGACCTGTGTGTAGAGTGTGGAGCGATCCAGTGGCCAACTGTTCTTGCGACACGTTGCCTGAACTAGAGCCGTCAGGTATGATTCAGGGATATGTAACCCAGACAACCACATGACATTGGGTTCACCTTCCTCAATCTGCAAACAAAAGGCAAGAGGAAATGAGTGAGAGCAACAGACTTAGACTAATCAGCTCAGGATCCCTGGCATATTGCCCTCCTGCCTGGATAGGCCCAGCTCGCTACTCCACCATCTAACACCAAGCAGCTTCATGGGCAGGACTGTTGAAGGGAGACATGGGCCAAGTGCAAGAAAATAGGTCGGATCAGTTGGGCTGCCGGGCCTGTTTCCATGTTCGACTGTACCACACCTCAATCTGCCATCAACACAATGCACAGCCTCTACCAGAGATACCCGGGGCAGGCTCCCTCCAAATCACACACCACCTTCCTCCACTTCAGTGCTCCGTGTCTTTAGCTGCTTCGGCTCCAAGTCCTAGAATTCCCTCCCAAAATATTTCTTCCTTCTGTATCCCACGCTCCTCCACACTCGTCATTTGTTCTTGCATCTTGTTTGGTTTTAGTGACTTGGGAATGATCACTGTTAGCACAGGTGATTTTCCAACCTTCCTTTACATCATTGTAGGTGCTGTGGTCCACCTGTTCAGAGTGCCCGGGGTGAAGCAAGCTGTGACTCAGGAACCTTTGGCCATACAACTACATAGAGTGAACGGCTGGCATGGCACGGGGGTCCACGCTCGGTCCACTGTTATTTACATTCACAATTTGCATTATTGAGGTGTACAAGATCATGAAAACCTAACAAATACTGTTAGTAAATTTGCAGGTGACATCAAAATTAGTGGTATCATGGACAGTGAGGAAAGATATCTATGTTTACAACAGGACATAGATCATTACTCCACCATCTAACCAAAGGTGGGCCAATGAATGGCACATGGAATTTAACTCTGAGGTATTGCACTTTGGAAAGTCAAACCTGAGCAGGACCTGCGTTGTAGATGGCAGCGTGTCGAGAGTGTTGCAGAACTGAAGATGTGGGAGCACAGGGGCAACGTTCCCTGCAAGTGGCAAGCATGCCTTCATTGGGGAGTGTATTGAGTACAAGAGGTAGGGCATCATGATGCAGCTGTATTGGTCATTGGTGAGACCACACTTGGAGCGCAGTTTACAATTGTGGTCAGCCAGCTGATCCATGTACTCCACAGACGCTGCCTGACTGTTGAGTTACTCCGGTACTTAGTGTTCGATATAGGAAGGATGTTATTAAGTTGGAAAGGGTGTAGAAGAGATTCACCAGGATTTTACTGGGACTTATGGCCCTGAGTTATAGGGAGAGGTTG